>NC_072021.1:24085873-24227168 GCF_027791375.1 Indicator indicator
CACGGTGATGGTGGAGTCTTCTGTTCTCTGAGGAGTAAGCAGTGAGGTCAGCAGTTCTGCTACCCTGGACTTTCAGAAGAAAGATGATGACCTTCTAAGGAGCCTGGTTGACAAAGTCCCTTTGGAGACAGACGTGAAGGTGAAAAGTGCCCAGAGGATTGAGCAACCTTCAAGGAGGAACACTCCAACCCTCTTGCAGAAGGCCACTGAATTTGTCAGGCACATTGAGACCTTCTTGAAGCCATGCTGGTTGGCACTGAGCACCTCTCTCTTCTCTACTAACCTTGGCCTCGCCTCTAGGAAAATCTTCTCCATGGTATTGCTGGGCACAGCGGTGACACTGTCAGGCCTGTAGTCAAGCTCAGTCTTCCTCTTTACCCTCCCCACATGGCCATCACCAGCTGCCACCTTGCTGCTGGGCACTCTTTCACATTCCCCAGGGTATGGACGAGGATGTCCAACCCTCTTGGCCCCATGGATCCGAGGTCTGGGCTACACCACTTCAGACTAGCCCCCAGCTACATTTTGGGCCACTCATCAGATGCCTCTGGGCCCAGAGCTTAAGCACTTTGCAGTCCACCTCACCGACCATTTACACAGCAGGTTCCTGGCCAACTTCTGTAGGAGCATGCACTGAAGACTCTGTCACAGCTTTATTGAGCTTTATTGACGGTCTGCTCTTGAATTCCAAGAGTTCCTCCTTGAAGGTTGCTCAATCCTCTGGGCACTTTTCACCTTCATGTCTGTCTCCAAAAGGACTTTGTCAACCAGGCTCCTTAGAAGGTCATCATCTTTCTTCTGAAAGTCCAGGGTAGCAGAGCTCCTGACCTCACTGCTTACTCCTCAGAGAACAGAAGACTCCACCATCACTGTGTGATTGCTGTGCCCAAGATGGCCTCCAGGCTCCAGCTCACACACAGGTCCCTCTTTGATTACAAACAACAGGGCCAGAGGAGCCATTGTAGGACTGTCAGGAAATGAGACCCCCTGGCCACAAGGCAGCCACAAACCACAGCACACCAGTGCCACGCCATGACCTCACTGCTGACACCCCACCTCTGCTGGGCTGGGCTCACCTCTGCTGCCAGCCCTGACAGCATAAAGCCGGCCCAGAGCCTCTCTCCCTCACAGACACCTCCTGACTCCTTCTCCTGCACTCTGCTCCCTCCACCAGGTCAGCCTCCAGCCCCTGCCCCTCCTTCTCCTGCCCCACCGGCACCCTCTCTCACACCCCCACGCAGCCCCTGCGCTCCCTCCTCACCCTCTCTCTCTTCCAGGGCCCCTCCACCCCACACCCATGGCCTGCTACGACCGCTGCCGCCCCTGCGGACCCACCCCGCTGGCCAACAGCTGCAACGAGCCCTGCGTCAGGCAGTGCCAGGACTCCCGCGTCTTCATCCAGCCTTCCCCCGTGCTGGTCACCCTGCCAGGACCCATCCTCAGCTCCTTCCCCCAGAGCACCGCCGTCGGATCCTCCTCAGGGGCTGCCCTGGGCACCGAGCTCAGCGCCCAGGGACAGTCCATCTCCTCCGGCGGCTTCGGCTACGGCTACGGCTTGGCTGGCCTGGGCTATGGCTGCGGCGCGAGCTGCTACCCCTGCTGAGGGCCCTGCCCACCACCCCTGACACCACACACAGCCTGCAACAGCTCCTGCAACACAAGCCCCTGCCATGATACCAGCTCGCCCTGCTTGCCCCTCACACCGCCTCCCTTCCCCTTGCTGCTCCTGCCTCTGGCCTCTGCTTTGCCCTCAATAAACTTCTCCTGCACACCACCCCTGCTGCCTCCTCTGCCTTTCTTCTCCCAAGCCTCTCCAGGAGCACACGGGACATTGTCTGGGCTCAAGATGCCATGGTGGGGGGTGGGAAAGGGCCACACGTCCTCTTATAGGAAGAGATGGCCACCGATAGCATGAGGCACACAGCCTGGCTTCTGGACTCCTCCAGAATGTGTCACAAGGCCACCACTTGCTCAAAGCCTTCAACACGACACCACTCTCCTGCTCACACTTCCAATGAACTCAGCCTGCTCCAGGGACACTTGGCTCAGTCTCTTCCCAGCAGCCAGGCTGAACAAGCCCAACTCTCTCAGCCTGGCCTCATAAAGGACCTATTCCAGCCTCCTGATCATCTTCTTGGCCTCCTCTGCATCCACTCCAACACCTCCATGTCCTTCCTAGCCTGGAAGCCCCACAGCTCAACCCCACAGTGCAGCTGAGGTCTCATGACAGTTGAGTAACCATGGAGCATCACCTCCCTTGACCTGCTGCTCATGCAGCATCTCGTCCCTCCAGCGTGTCAGCCACACCACACAGCTTGGTGTCATCCACAGGCTTGCTGAGGGTGCCTTGATCCCAATTACCATCTCACCAACAAAGACCTTCATTAATCCTGCTCCCAGGGTGCACCTCTGAGGGTCACCACTCATTACTGGCCTCCACTTGTCCAGCAAACCTTGGACCACAACTCTTTTGAGTGTGGCCATCCAGACTATTCCTTACCCACCAACCTCTCCCCAGCAAGTCCACAGCTCTTCAGGTTAGAGACTTGAGTGTCGTGCAGGACACTGACAAACGCTTTGCATGAGTCCAGGTAGATGACATCAGATGCTCTGCCCTCACCCACCAACACTCCAACCCTCTTGCAGAAGGCCACTGAATTTGTCAGGCACATTGAGACCTTCTTGAAGCCATGCTGGTTGGCACTGAGCACCTCTCTCTTCTCTACTAACCTTGGCCTCGCCTCTAGGAAAATCTTCTCCATGGTATTGCTGGGCACAGCGGTGACACTGTCAGGCCTGTAGTCAAGCTCAGTCTTCCTCTTTACCCTCCCCACATGGCCATCACCAGCTGCCACCTTGCTGCTGGGCACTCTTTCACATTCCCCAGGGTATGGACGAGGATGTCCAACCCTCTTGGCCCCATGGATCCGAGGTCTGGGCTACACCACTTCAGACTAGCCCCCAGCTACATTTTGGGCCACTCATCAGATGCCTCTGGGCCCAGAGCTTAAGCACTTTGCAGTCCACCTCACCGACCATTTACACAGCAGGTTCCTGGCCAACTTCTGTAGGAGCATGCACTGAAGACTCTGTCACAGCTTTATTGAGGAAAACATCAGCCACAGCTCTCTGCCCATCCACAAAGCCACTCAGTTCAGCGTAGAAGACGCGGAGGATGGCCAAGGACAGTTTCCCCTCTATAATCCAGGCTGACAACTCCCCATCCCTTTCTGGGACTTCAGGAGCTTGGCAATGCTTTCCACAAGGATTTTCAGGAGAACCTTGCCTAGAAACAACGTCAGGCTCACCAGTGCCTAATATCTCAGATCCTCCTGCTGAAACCTCAATCACAGGAGGGCTCTTGGATTACACATAGTCCTCAAGAACAGCCTCAAGGCACCTTGGCTATCCCAAGCTAAGGCACAGTGGCCTCCCAAGGTCAGCACTCAGCTCCCTCAGCAATCCTGCCCACACCCAGTCCCCCACCACTCCTTCCCAATTCCCTTCATCTTCCTCAGCTTTCAGCACTGCTTGCCTGACAACCAGCCTGGAAATGCTCACCTGGGCTCGTGGCCATTGTGCAACCCTTAGCAGGAAGACTGCAGCACCAGGACCTGGGGTCTGCAGCCACGTGCTGCACGCTGGCCCCCAGGGAGGAAGGCCAGGTCTGCACACAGCCTCAGCTGCCTGGCTGAGTCTCATTTTCGCCCTGCAGAGCCACACAACACCCTTGGAGTCCTCCTGAGCTGCCCTATGGCTCATGGGGATGGTCTGCTCTTGAATTCCAAGAGTTCCTCCTTGAAGGTTGCTCAATCCTCTGGGCACTTTTCACCTTCACGTATGTCTCCAAAGGGACTTTGTCAACCAGGCTCCTTAGAAGGTCATCATCTTTCTTCTGAAAGTCCAGGGTAGCAGAGCTCCTGACCTCACTGCTTACTCCTCAGAGAACAGAAGACTCCACCATCACTGTGTGATTGCTGTGCCCAAGATGGCCTCCAGGCTCCAGCTCACACACAGGTCCCTCTTTGATTACAAACAACAGGGCCAGAGGAGCCATTGTAGGACTGTCAGGAAATGAGACCCCCTGGCCACAAGGCAGCCACAAACCACAGCACACCAGTGCCACGCCATGACCTCACTGCTGACACCCCACCTCTGCTGGGCTGGGCTCACCTCTGCTGCCAGCCCTGACAGCATAAAGCCGGCCCAGAGCCTCTCTCCCTCACAGACACCTCCTGACTCCTTCTCCTGCACTCTGCTCCCTCCACCAGGTCAGCCTCCAGCCCCTGCCCCTCCTTCTCCTGCCCCACCGGCACCCTCTCTCACACCCCCACGCAGCCCCTGCGCTCCCTCCTCACCCTCTCTCTCTTCCAGGGCCCCTCCACCCCACACCCATGGCCTGCTACGACCGCTGCCGCCCCTGCGGACCCACCCCGCTGGCCAACAGCTGCAACGAGCCCTGCGTCAGGCAGTGCCAGGACTCCCGCGTCTTCATCCAGCCTTCCCCCGTGCTGGTCACCCTGCCAGGACCCATCCTCAGCTCCTTCCCCCAGAGCACCGCCGTCGGATCCTCCTCAGGGGCTGCCCTGGGCACCGAGCTCAGCGCCCAGGGACAGTCCATCTCCTCCGGCGGCTTCGGCTACGGCTACGGCTTGGCTGGCCTGGGCTATGGCTGCGGCGGCGCAAGAGGCTGCTACCCCTGCTGAGGGCCCTGCCCACCACCCCTGACACCACACACAGCCTGCAACAGCTCCTGCAACACAAGCCCCTGCCATGATACCAGCTCGCCCTGCTTGCCCCTCACACCGCCTCCCTTCCCCTTGCTGCTCCTGCCTCTGGCCTCTGCTTTGCCCTCAATAAACTTCTCCTGCACACCACCCCAGCTGCCTCCTCTGCAGCTTCTTCTCATGGACAGGCCTCAGCAGGCATTGGGGGTGGATCAGAGAGGTCCACAAGAGCTCTCCTCAGAAATATGCCACCAGCAACACCACACACTGGTACCTGGGCGATGTCAGGAATGTGACACAGTCCCAGGAGTGCCTGGCTTGAATCAGCAAGAGTGTGGCCAGCAGGACCAGGACAGTGACCATGCCCCTGTACTGTGGGGCACTGCGGAGGCCACATCTTGGAATCCTGGGTTCACTTTTGAGGCCACTCACTCCAAGAAGGACATTGAGGTGCTGGAGCAGGTGCAGAGAAGTACAATGAAGCTGGCGAGGGGTCTGGAGAATATGTCTGGTAAGGAGCAACTGAGGGACCTAGAGTTGTTCATCCGAAAAAGAGGCTGAGGGAAGACCTTCTTAGTCTCTACAAATGTCATAAAGAAGGTTGGGGACAGGTAGAGTTTGGTCTCTGCTCCCAAGGAACAATGGTAGGATGAGAGAAAATGGCTTCAACTTGCTCCAGGGGAGGTTAAAGTTGGATATGAGGAAGAATTTTTTAATGGAAAGGTTTATCAAGCCCTGGACTAGGCTGTCCAGGGCAGTGGTGGAGTCTCCGTCCCTGGAAAGATTGGGAAGCTTTGCAAATGTGATGCTAAGGGACACGTTTTAGTGGCGGCCTTGGCACCATGGGGATGCTTTTCCTGAATGCTTCTCAGCAGCAAGCAACCGTCCTTTTGGCCAGGTTAAAGGTGGACAAAGCTGTCCCTGGTCTTGCCTTTAAGGTCATGTCCATAAATTCATGCCCCAGCATCCGCTATTCAATCCCAGAACATCTCAAGACATTTCAAGACAGTTTGACACGGAGATGTGGGAAATCTAAAGTTGGAGGAGCTGTCAAGGTTAATGCTGCTGCAGCTTTTGAAACCTACATCGATGCAAGCTCTTGTTTAATCATTGAGAGATGGTTGAAGTCTTTTTATAGCTTGAAAAAATTAAAACATAAGTCTTCTGTTTCCATGGCAACAGAGACAGCAGATATTCATGGGCTTGAGATGTTGGCATCTTGCCTTTATCACAAGACAAAGCAAATTGTTTCCAGGTTCTCAGAAAACAAGATACAGAGATGAAGGCAGGCCTTCGTCTGGTCTGGAAGAGAGCAGCAGAAGACAAAGCCTGGTCTCAGAACTCAAGTCTTGACCTTCATTGAGCTCCAGATTAGGGAGCTGGGGTTCTGCAACTGGTTTCCCTGCCTGGATAGGTGTCTGTGACTCACAGGCTTGGCATCATCTAGAAGAGGACCATCTTGGGACTGAGGCTATGTCTCTGCCATTCTCCCCAACACAGAACAATCAAATGGGTTGAGAGGGACCTTAAAGGTCATCCAGTCCAACCCCTCTGCAGTCAGCAGGGACAACCCCATCTAAAGCAGGTTGCTCAGAGCTCCAAACAAACTTACCTGGAATGGTTCCAGCAATGGGGCATCTATCCTCTCTCTGGGCAACTTGGGCCAGGGTCTCACCACCCTCACAGTGAAGAATTTCTTCTTTGTATCTCATCTAAATCTCTTTCTTAGTTTGAAACCATCACCCCTGGTCCTATCACCGCAGTCCCCAATCAAGTCCCTTCCCCTAGTCTTCCTGTAGCCCCTTTTAAGTCCTACATGGCCACCAGAAGGTCTCCCTGGACCCTTCTCTTCCCCAGGCATAACAGTCTCAACTCTCTCAGCCTGGCCTGACACCAGAGGGGTTCCAGCCCTTGTATCATCTCCATGTCCTCCTTTGGCACCACTCTGACAAGCTCATGCCTCTCCTCTGCTGAGGACTCCAGAACTGGAGTGCTCCAGGTGGGTTATCAAGCAAGGGTGGTGTAGGGTATTGCAATTACATAGGGACAGTCAGGTCCCTGCAGTTACTTTCCTTGTCGTCAGGAAAGCTGATGAAGCAGAGAATCATCGCCTGGTTTGGGTTGGAAGGGACCTTTGAAGGCCATCTAATGCAAGCCTCTGCAGGCAGCAGGGACAGCTGCAACTAGAGGGATCTGCTCAGAACCCCGAAAAACCGGACCTGGAATGGTTCCAGAGATGGGGCATCTCCCACCACACCTATATCTGCATGTATGCACATGCAGCCATGAACACCGTGTGCACACAGATGTCCAGATATGCACACAGATGTGCTCTGTGCACATGCCTGTCCAGGTCATGCAGATGTGGACAGGTGTCTGCGGTATGTGTGCACTACCGACGCACATACGCGCGCTGCCCACCCACACACATGCAGTCTCCACGCACATACGCACACACATGCAGCCTCCACGCACATACGCACACTGCCCATAAACACACGCATGCGTCCCGCACTCTCACTGTACAGCGTACAAAATCGTGCATTAACCTTCCGTACGCATGCGTACCGCACTCTCCCTAGACAACGTACAGAGCGTACGTTAATCTTCGGCACACATGCATACCGCGCCTTACGCACACCCCTCCCCTCTACGCATGCCTGCGGTACCCTCCGTATGCTGAGCGTACGTTAGCGTTCGGTACGCCTACGTAGTGCGCCTTACGCACACGCGTTCGATACGCATGCGTACCTCACTCCCTATATAGCATACAGCGTATACGTTAACCTCCCGTACGCATACGTAATGCGCCTTTCCATCCTATGCTCCTTCCCCTACGCATGTACACCGCACTATCTCTACGCAAGCGTACAGAGCGTACGTCAACCTTCCATTCGCGTCGCTCCGGCGCTCTTCCTACGCAAGCGTAGAGAGCGTACGTTAAGCTCCCCATACGCTTCCACACAGTGCTTACGTACCGTCCTCTCTTTACGTACGCGTTGCCCGCCTTTCTTTACGCATGCGCACTAGGCACCCGCCGCCGAACTACCGCTCCCATCAGTCTACTGACGAGGGGGCGGGGCTTAAGGCGGAGCTCAAAATGAATAGGCGTGTGTGTTTTCTGGCCCCGCCCCCTTTGCTGTTCCCTATTGGTTGAGGCGCCTTCGTCGCCGGGTGACGGCGGGACGCGGGACGCGCGCGGGGAGGGGTTCGAGGGGGAGGGAGGGAGGGGGAAGATTGGGGGTGTGCGCGAGCGCCGGGCTCGAGTCAGCGGCGGGAGCGGCTGCGGCGTTCAAGTCGTGAGGTTGGGGGGGGGGGGTGGTGGTGGTGGTGGTGATTTTGGATCGAATAATCGATTATTGAGAGGGGGCAATGCAGCGATGATCGCCATGGGAGATCTAAACGGGCTTGGAATCACCGCCTACGAGCGGTAGGACCGGCGGGAACATGGCGGAGAGGTACGACCCGGCATCGCGGGGGGGTGGGAATTGAGGTTTCGGGGGGGGGGCTGAGGCCTACAGGGGGCTGCACCTCCAGTTCGAAGCGGCCTAGACCGCCCTCAGCGGCCCCGAGGCGGGCTTGTGCCCCCCCCGAAGGAGCTGAGGGGACGTCTAGGCTCCTTTTTCTAACCCCTGGGGGAATCCTTTCCTTCTCTTTCCCCCATAGATCTCTATAAGGATTATAGTGGTGCCCCCCCTTTCTTTGGGGTGTTTGTGACCCCCTACCCCTCGCCCTTCAGGTGTATCCATGCGCCTTTTGGAGGAGAGGGATGTTTTCTCTTCTTTCTTTTTCCCTTCTGAATGTTTATGTGTGTGTGTGGGGGGGATTTTATTACTGGGGGTGTCAGCAGCGCTCTGGATTCTTTTGGGGCTGTTTATGGGGGTAGGTTTGGATCTGGACCCCACCCTGCGCTCTCTGGGTGGGTATGGGGGGGTGTGAATCTACCTCCCCCAACCTCTTTTTTTGGTGCATGAGGAGGGGGCTGGATGCAGGGAGGAGATGGGGGCGAGGAGGGATCCCGACCCGAAGGGATCCCAACCCCACCCTGGTTTCCAAGGGGATATTGGTAAAGGAGAGAGGGGCTGGATCCCACCCTGCTGCTTATGGAGGGGTCGGATCCTCCCTTATTCCTTCTGGAGGGGTTGTATCCCACCCTGCTCCCCCCGTTTTTCTCTATAGAAGAGATTCTGGAGGGGCTGGATCCCACCCTGCTGCCTACGAAAGGGGTTCTGAAGGGGCTGGATGCGTCCTCTCCCCTACGGAGGGGCTAGATCTCCCTGTTCTCATTATGGAATGGGTTCTGGAGGGGCTGGATCCCACCTTGCTCCCCTTGAAGGGGGTGATGGATGGGCTGGATCCCCCCATTCTCTTTATGGAACGGGTTCTGTAGGTGCTGGATCCTACCTTGATCCCCTTGAAGGGGTGACGAAGGAGCTGGATCTTCCCCTGGTTCCCACGGAGAGGTGTGTGGGGGGGGGCTGGATTCTATCTTGCTCCCTATGGAGGGGCTGGGTCCCCTCCTGAGCCCTGGGGGGGAGGTTCTGAAGGGAGATGGATCTATCGGGGAGGTTTTGGACGGGGCTGGATCCCCTCCTGTGCCCTATGGATGCCATAAGGAGGAGGTTTTGGATCGGGATGGATCCCACGCGGCGTGGGGCAGGCATGGGAGGTGTTTTTAGGGAGGGGTAAGGTGTGGCAGGGTGAATGGGAGGGTTCCTTCTTGGGGGGGACACAGAAAGGTGGTACTGGGGTGGGTGTGGATGCAGGGTTGCAGTGGGAAAGGGGTGCGGGCAGGGCTAGGGGGGCTGCAGGAGCTGGGGAGGGAGGGGGCTGCTGCAGGATGCACAGAGATTTGGGGGGAGGTTCGGTGGTTGAGTTGAGGTGGTTTGTGCTGGCGGGGGGGTGGATTTTAGCTTTCTCGTGCACTGGTTGGGGTTTTGGGTGGGATTTTTCATCCTCCCTGCCCCACCTCCTCCTCACTGCGCTGCCCCTGCTGCTTACCCCCAGCCCCGCATTTTTCCAGCTGCAAAAAAAACCTGCAGGATTTTGGGGTTCCAGCTGCAAAGGAAAATAGAGGATTTTGGGGACAGACACAAAAAACGTTTATTTCTTTATAGCTCCCCACTTCCTTGGCCATCCTCAAGGTTTTTAATCAACCCTTGAGTGACCTCTACAGAGAAACCCGCAGCTGCTGTGCCTCTGGTTCCTCACCTGCCACACGCAGCTGGGTGAGCTTCGGGGGTGGGGTGAGAAGGGGGGGATGGGGGGAGGGACAGAAAAAAAACAGATGTTTTAGATTTTTAACCCCAAATGAATGAAGTTGGGAGCTGGTGGGGAGATTTCAGCTACCTGCAAGCAGCAGGTGGCTTGGGTAGGGCTGTGGTGAGCAAAATCTGATGCTGCACTTCGTGCCAGCAGGATGGTGGCCATGCTGTTGCCCTCTGTAGATGGTGGGTTGATCTTCTCCATGGGTGGAGGCTGATTTCCACCACAGATGGTGGGTGATCTCCATCATGGAAGGAGGTTTGATCTCCTCCATGGGTGGTGCGTTGATCTGCATGAAATATCTACCCTAGGTGGTATCTGCAGCTGAATGTTCATCTAACCACATGATCCTTCAAAACAAGGTGACTGAACCTTGCTGCAAAGCTGGTCTCCTGCATCTGAAAGATGATTTGTGTGCTGTGAGGAAGGGGAGGGTGGAGGAACCAACACCCTCACGATTTGCCATCATCAGGCTGCTGCAAAACTGTCTCTCTGCTGACTTTGGAAGAGGGAGGGAGTGACAAAAGGTGGTGGTTGGTGCTTGGAGATGTGGATTGCTCCAAGATCTTGGTTTGTGCTTGTGAGCTGTGAGCTTCTCTTGTTGAAGAAGTGTCTCTGGTAGCTCTGTTAGTCAAGACTGCTGTTGGGGAAGGGCTAAGGGATGGAGTTAGATCTAGATGCAAAACCTGGCTGGGTGGCTGGAACCAAGGAGTGGTGGGGAATGGAGTTAGCTCCAGTTGGTGGTCAGTCACGGTGGTGTTCTTCAGGGCTCAGCACTGGGACCAGTTCTCATTAACATCATCAGTCACCTGGATGAGGGGATTGGGGCTCCCTCAAGTAAGTTTGCAGATGACACCAAGTTGGGTGGGATTGTTGAGCTGGTTCAGTGTAGCAGGCTCTACAGAGGGATCGATGGGCCAAGGCCAGTGGGATGAGGTTCAACAAGACCAAGTGCTAGGTCCTGCACTTGAGCCACAACAACCTCATGAAGACTTCAGGCTTGGGGCAGAGTGGCTGGAAACTGCCTGCTGGGAAAGGACCTAAAGGGTTGGTGACAATGGTTGGAGATGAGTCAGAGTGTGCCCAGGTGGCCAAGAAGGCCACCAGCAGCCTGGCTTGGATCTGCAATGGTGTGGCCAGCAGGAGCAGAGCAGGATGGTCCCCCTGTGGGCACTGGTGAGACCATACCTTGAGTCTGGGCTCAGTTTTGGGCCCCTCACTCCAAAAAGGATGTTGAGGAGCTGGAGCAGGTACAGAGAAGTGCAACAAAGCTGGGGAAGGGGCTGGAGAACAGGTCTGGAGGGCAGCAGGTGGGGGACCTGGAGCTGTTGAGCCTAGAGCAAAGGAGACTTAGGGGAGACCTTCTGGCTCTCTACAACTCCCTGGCAGGAGGTTGGAGCCAGGTGGGAGTTGGTCTCTTCTCCAAGGCACAAATGATAGGACAAGAGGAAATGACCTCAAGTTGCACCACGGGAAGTTTAGGTTGGACATGAGGAACAATTTCTTCATGGAAAGGGTTGAGCAGGCCCGGCCCAGGCTGCTCAGAGCAGTCATGGATTCCTCATCCTTGGAGGTGTTTGATAGATGTGTTTCATGTGATGCTGAGGGCTGTGGTTTAGTGGTGCCATGGCAGTGCTGGGTTGGTGGTTGGACTCCGTGATCTTGGAAGTCTTTGCCACCCTCAACAGTTCTCTGATTCTATGATATTTCTTCCCCCTGCTTAAGGTGGGTGAAGAGGAGAAAACTCAGAATGTCCAGTGTCATTACTCTTCCTCCAAACATCTCCTGTGGGGTTTTGTAGATCCCTGGCCATCAGTAGCTTCTTTTCTTCTCATCAGGAGCTATATTCCCAGACTAAAATTTACCTTCCAGATGGAATTTGAGTCTCTGATGGCAGTACCACCTCATTCCACCAGTACCTGGGGTGGCTTTCAAGTCTAAATGACTCTTGAATCTTAATCCCAACCACTTGAGTTGGGAGAGAGAATTTCCATGCTCTTCTTTTAGGAAGAAAGGCAGATGTTGAGGCCCCTCCATCTCTGGGGAAGTCCAGAGGAGCTGCTGACAGGGTACTTCCCACCCAGATCTATTTTTCCCTCTCTGCAGATCAAGACAAACCAAGGTCTGGCTTGTCTGTGAGCCAGATGTCTTCAGCTAGCTCTCATCTAAAGGAGCTGGAGCTGAAGTTCAAAGGACCTTTGAGGCATGAAGATTCCTCAGTAACTTAAAAAGAGGGGAAGGACCAAATGTCCTCTGCTCCTGGTCTGGTTAATGTTGCTGAGAAGGAGATGTCCAAGAAGCTCTCACAGCTGATTTACCTTTAACTTGGTTTGAGGAACTTCTAACTGCAATTCCAGCTCTACCTTCCATGGCTTAAATTAGGTCATTAACTTTTGTAGTAAGAGAAGAAGAAATGCCTCTGTGTCCTGTCACCTGCAGCTCCCAGGGAGCAAGAGAGAGGAGATGCAGCCAGTTGGCCAGGAGCCCAGAAGAAGCATCACAGATATTTGTAGCTTGCAGCTGAATCAAAGGTGGGTGAGGAGATGCAGGAGGATCAAGCAGGGCAAATCAGGTACCAACTGTGTCTTTGCCAGGAGGATCCCACTGTAGGAATTGTTGGGGTGGTGGCAACAAGGAGGGGTCAGAGAATTATCAGTTAGGTTGGAAAAAAAGACCTTTGAGATGATTAGGTCCCGTCTGGAAGTAGAAGGAGACCTCTGAGATCTGGACTGTTACAGGTTGGCTCAATTGTTGCATTTCACAAAGGGTTTTCCTGCTCTCCATGACAATGAGCAGCTGCTTGGTGGATCCATGAGGCTTCTCTTGATGTTTGGAATCTTTTTTTTTTGGGGAGGGTGCGCAGTTTTCATCTTGGGTTTTGGGATTGTTTTTGGGGGGTGCCCACTTTTTACCTTGATTTTTGGGGTGATTTTTGTTGCTGCTGCTGTCCTGTTGTGACAGGAATCACTTTCTACTCTGGTTGCAACCACCAAAGTGGCTTTTGTGGTTAGTCCTTGATGGCTGCTGATGCTGTGAAGCTTAACAGTGATGTTGGACATAGAACAGCTTTATTAGTGAAGATATGTTAATGTATGCCAATGAGCTTGGCAGCAGAAGAGCGATGAGATGATAGAGGTCATGTGGATGGGCTGATTTAAACTTTCTACCTCGTTCTTCTTGACCCCTATTGGGTGTTTTGGACCTGGGGTTATGGGTTCTAACTACATGAGTGGTGAGATGGCATCACCTTGAAGCAGGATGAAAGGACCTGATGGTTGAGAAGACTGCTGGGTTGGAGAAGCTGGTGGTTTCCAGACACTTAGATGGTGTAATCAAAACCCAGATCTTCTCCAAAACAACAATAATGAAAAACATCTTGATGGATTTTGTGGAAAATTAATCATTTTCTGGATGCTCTGGAAAACTGGGAGATAAGATGAACTCATGCATGATCAGATGGCATCAGGCCTCCTGGGCTTGTGCTGTCCCAAGGGCAGCAAGCGCAGTGCTGCCGATGCTCACTCTGGTGCCTGTTTGTTTACGGAACTGCTCCCCCAGCTTTTTAATGTTGACAAAACCTGGGAAAATCTGGGACAATCCCAGCAGCCCATCTGTGAGAGCCTCCATGTCCTCACAAGACTGACTCTTATCTTTAGGGCTTTCAGCAGTTGGAAGCTGCCTCATTGCCTGTGGTTGTGATGTCTACAACTCATCTCTCCATTGGGACTCGGAGACTCCAAAACTCTTATATGACTCCTAGGAGGGCCACAGACTGGTTTGGGTTAGAAAAGACCTTAAAGGTCCTCTAGTCCAACCCTCATGAAGTGACCATGGACATCTTGAACTAGAGCAGGTTGTTCAGAGAACCAGGTCTAACTTTACCTGAATTGGTTAGGTGAATTCACAGTTCTGCTCCTGGATTTGAAGGTGACCTGTTTTGGTCATGATCAAGTCCTTAAGCTCCATCAGCTGTTGCTGCCACATGGGAGTTATCATCTGGGGAAATGGGTGAGACACTGGAACAGGTTGGTGAGACACTGGAACAGGTTGGTGAGACACTGGAACAGGTTGTCCAGGGTGGTCATGGGTGCCCCCTCCCAGGAAGTGTTCAAGGCCAGGTTGGATGAGGCCTTGAGCAACCTGGGCTAGTGGAAGTTGTACCCACCATGACAGGGGGGTTGGAAGTAGATGTTCTTTAAGGCCCCTTTCAATCCAAACCATTCTGTGATTCTATGGAATGATTGGTGACTTGGCATCTTGAGCTGTAGAAACATGCAGCATGTTGGTGTAGACAACTCCCAAACTAGGAGCAGCTTCTTAAATGCCTCTTCCTGCAATGTCCTCCGATGGCTTCTTCTTCTTCAGGTCAACTGACTTGACCATTACATCTCCTCTGACTCCTCAGTCTGCATTTAGGCTGGTGAAGCTCCAGGGCAAGTTCTTCTGTATGAGTTTCTAAGCAAAGTATAATCTGGAGAAGAGACATCTTGTCTCATCAGTTGGTATCTTGGTTTAAGACCGGTTTGGGCAAGACTCAAGTCCTCAAACCATTCTGACAACCATATTAAGACCAAAGACTTGTGGTTAGATGTTCCTCTTCTGAGTGATGAAGGTTTTAGCAGCTTACTTCTTGTAGATTAAGAAAAAACACCAAAGTCTCTACCCAACAACCTTTAAACAGAAACCCACAACCCCAAACAAAATCATCAAACAACCAAGAGGTCTTCTGGGACTGGGCTGCATCTAGGAATTAAACTGATGTAGAAACCAGCTGCAGGCTCACCATGGAGGAGGTTGGCTTTGGGGGATGGATCATAAATCCTCAGCTTTAGGGGTTTTAGGCTCAACTTGGAGCCACTCTCCATGTACAGCAGTGTTTTTATGGTGGTTTTATTGGGCCGCGTTGGTCCTAGATCTGCAAGAACTTAATTTTGGCCACTACAAGTGTTAGGGTGATCTCTTTGTTCAAAAAATGGATTTATTGTTTAAAATAATTCCTTCTCCCTGTCTTCTGCAGCTCTTTCCCTTCTGCTTTTTTGCTTCACTGCTTATTTCCTTACATGCTCTAGATAACGCATTGAACCCAGCTTCATCCCTTCTCAGCTTCTTCTAAAAACCAAACATTTTCTGCTGGAATATTTATTATCCTTTCCCCACTATCCAACAAATCCAAGCTGTTGCCAAGATGCAAGTGAGGGATAAATGTCCTCCAGGTGCTGAGGGGAAGAAGTGGAGCATTCCCTTGACAGCATCTGCTCCATGCCCTTTGAATTAGCTCTTACTCCTTAAATTCCTTCCAGCAACATCCCCCTGCCCCCAAGAAGCAGATTTTTCTCTATATATCACCACTTGGAAGAACCTTGAGGCCTTGAGCAACTTGGACTAGTGGAAGGTGTTCCTGCCTGTGGCAGGGGGTTGGAATTAAATAATCTTTAATGTCCTTTACAGCCCAAACCATTCTATGAATCTATGAACCATATTCTTTGAGTGCCTCTTTCTTCTAAGTCCTCACCCATTCCTGTTTCTCTAAGAAATCACAGCAAGAGGCTGGGACCAGATTCTTGTCAGTGGTGCCCAGTGACAGGATAAGTGACAATGAACACAAACTGGAACCCAGGAGGTTCCATCAGGAGAAACCTTGTCGGATGTCTTTATTGCTGCTGGCATGGCTCCTGCCCTTTGTGCACACTCACAAGCATCTCCACAAGAACCAAATCCTGATGGATGCCAATTTTTAGGGAGCCAAATCCATCACTCTGGCTTTTGGTGCTGTCCCAGATGATGGCCAGGAGACTCTGGAATGACAGCAAAATCTTTTTTATGAGGCTGTTAAAGTTTTTTTAAACAATAAATGGGAAGGGATGGTGAGGTTTCATCACCTGTGATGTGCAGTTATCCATGGGTGACATTTCAAGAGCAGAAACTTCTCTTCCTGCAGTGAAGGATGTGGAAGCTTCTGATGGTTGATTAACAGCTCATCAAAGCCGTGGCAAATGAGGCCTGAAATAGGCTGTCAGAAGGAGAAGGTTTTGCTTCTTGGATTTTATAGCCAACGTGAGCGTGGAAGGGTTTTTCTTCCTGGACTGAGCCTTGACTGGAAGTTCTGCTTCCAGTGTGCAGCAGAGCTTTTGGACTTCTGGTTCATGTTTGAAGTTGCTGACTTTTTAAAACACAGTTTGAATGTAAAGAAAGGTCTTATGGAGGTGGAAGTGGTAGAGCATTGATAATATCTGGGCTTGAATGTGATGTAGAGGAAGGTTGCATGAGTCTTTGCTGGTGTCATGGCCACCAGTCTTAGAATCCCAGACTGGTTTGGGTTGGAAAGGACCTTTAAAGGTCATCTAGTCCACTGCCCCACTGCAGTCAGCAAGGACATCTGCAACTAGAGCAGGTTGCCCAGAATCCCAGATAACCTGACCTGGAATGGTTCTAGGGATGGGGCAGATACCACATCTCTGGGAAACCTGGGCTAGGGTCTTAGCACCCTCAGCATAACAAATTTCTTCTGTCTCTCCAATATAAATCTTCCTCCTTGAGTTTCAAACCATCACCCATTGTCCTGTCACAACAGACCTTGCTGAGAACTCTTGTCTCCAGCTCTTCTGTAGTCCTGGAAGGCCACCAGAAGGTCTCCCTGGAGTCTTTTCCAGGCCGAACAACTTCACCACAGTTCCCATTCTACAGCTGGGAAGAGAGGAGACCTCGATGTGGTGCAGTAAAATAACACCAGAACCTGGGATCTTAGCTCTCTGGGCCATGACTTGGTTTGACCACACAGTATCCTTCCTCTTTACCATCAAGGCCCCCAGAAAGATCTCTGAGCTGAAGTTGGGTGCCTCCCTGATGGTGTAGCCTCCACGTGCCAGCTCTGTTTGTTCTGCTGTCTGATGCCTGTGATGGCTGGGCTGCCTCTTCCCAAGGTGGTGACATTTCTCTGTCTGCCTCGTTGCATTTTTATTGATCTTCCCTCTTCACTCTCTGCTTGAATCTAAATTACTTCCACGGGCAACGTATGTGGAAACCCAAGCTCTCCACCATGCAGAAATGGTCCTGACTCTGCAAAATGAACCTGTAGTTTTATGATTTTCATTGATCTCCCCATAGAGATTCTTGCAAGGCTGAGAGAACTTCTCACACAGTTCATAGATTCATAGAATGGTTTGGGTTAGAAAGGGACCTTGAAGATTATTTAGTTCCAAGTTCCCTGCCATGGGCAGGGACATCTTCTACTAGACAGGTTGTTCAAGGCTTTATCTAAGATCATCAAGTTATAAAATCGTGGAATCATCAAATTGTTTGGGTTGGGAAAGATCTTTAAGGTCATCAAGCCCAACCATTGACCTGGCACTGCCAGGTCACCATCAAACCATGTCCCTCAGCACTACATCTTCACAGCTTTTAAACCCCTCCAGGGATAGGGACTCCACCACCGCCCTGGGCAACCTGGGACAGGCCTTGACAACCCTTTTGGGAATCTTCAAAAAGTCCTAGAATCCCAGGTTGGGAGGGACCTCAAGGATCTCCTGGTCCAACCTTTCTTGGCATAAGCGTGGCCTAGGGAAGATGGCCCAGCACCACGTTGAGTTGAATCTCAAAAGTGTCCAATGTTGGAGACGCCCCCACTTCCCTGGGGGATCATTCCAGTGGATGATTGTGCTTGCTGTGAAAAATTGTCCTCTTGTGTCCAACTGGAATATCCCCAGCAATAACTTGTACCCATCACCCCTCATCTTTTCCATGTGACTCCTTGTCAAAAGGAAGAAAGGAAGTCTCCATCTTCTTTGTAGCCATCCTTTAAATCCTGGAACATGGTGATGAGGGTTCCCCTGAGCCACCTTTCCTCCAGGCTGAACAAACCCAACCTTTCCTCATATGGCACCTTCCCAGTTCTTGGATCACCTTGGTGGCCCTTCTCTGGACCCTTTTGCAGCATGCCCACATCTTCCTCTGGACAGCCTCTACTTTGTCCACATCTCTGGACTGTCTTCACCTTGTCCACATCTTATCTGGACTCTCTTCCAGCCTGTTCACATCTCTGCACCCTCTTCCAGCCTGTCCATATCTTCTCTGCACCCTCTCCATGTTGTCCACACCTTTTTCTGTTGTTGTCTTGCTTCCTTTTGTCATACTGGGATTGGTTTTGGTGTCCATCTGCCAAGTTACTCATATTAAGGGATGCATCTGAGGCTGACCAAGCCCACAGGCGAGGCTTTGGAGGACACAGGGGTGTATCATCGGGTTATTGGTCATTAAGCCAACTCCTAAGTGCTTTCTGAGTCCTGAAGTTGCCTTTCTGGATGCTGTTCTGCTTCATAAGCTTCTTTGCTGCCTTTAATCTAAGGTGAACATCTGTGAATCTCCATCCTCTCAAAGACAGAGAAAGAAGGAGGTCCTGTAAAGCCTTCTCCACGTGCTACTGTGGTGGCTGAGGCTTTAGAAAGCCATTATAGAACAAACCCAAAAATGCCTCTTGCTCTAGCAATGTCGAATGTGGTTGGGAACATCTGGGAAGAGTTAGAGAGTGAAAAAGAGAACCCACCAGGCAGAAGAATCAATCTTTGGAGCAGAAGGCTTGAGGGATTTTTGTGCAAGCATCTCCAGCCAGATCAGTGGGCTTGTGGTGAGGATTAGCATTTTGGGTGAAAGGAGCATGGAAAAGAAAAATCCAAAGTTTTTTCTTCCACTTCTTCCAAAAGTGGTGGGATTTGGGTGAACAGAGAATGGAGAAGATTGTTTGTAGAGGCTGCTGGACTCCCATTCCTTGTCACTTAACTAAGTGTGACCTGCTACTTGCTGCTTGGGGTTTTGTTGGAATTGAGGTCATGTTTCAGCCCTTGGTGGAGGTAATTCCACGTGGAGAAGGGAGCAAGTTGACTCTTCATGGTCTCCAGCAATCTAGCATGTGGTATCACAAAAAGGGAGCCATGGGGAGGAGAACAAGAGGTCCTCAGGTAGCTACCTTGGGCTTCTGGTGATTGACTCTCAAAGATATACAAAGTGCTAGCAGCTGAACACCAAAAGGAGCCATTCCCAGAGTTTTCCTTCCCAAGGCAGGAAGGAGACTGAGGGCTGAGTGATTTGAAACCCTTTGTTGAGAAGGCTCTGGGAAGACCTTCTGGTGGCATTTCAGGGACTTCAAGTCCCTGATCAGAAAGATAAGGAGAGACTTTTTTAGCAGTACCTGTTGTGACAGGACAAGGGTGATGGTTTGGAACTAAAAGAGGGGATTCAGACTGGAGAGAAGGGAGAAATTTTACAGAATCTCAGGTTGCAAGGGACCTTAAGGATCATCTGCTCCAAGCTCCCTTGGGAAAGCCATGGCCCAGCACTGACCAACTGAATAGGGTCATGAGACCCTGGCCCAGGTTGCCCAAAGAGGCAGTAGATGCGCCATCCCCGGAACCATTCCAAGTCAGGTTGGTTGGGGCTCTGAGCAACCTGCTCTAGTTGCAGATGTCCCTGCTGATGGCAGGAGGTGACATGGTTTTAATGGTAACTTGGCAGTGCTGGGTTATGGTTGGACTTGATGATCTTAATGGTCTCTTCCAACCCAAACAATTCCATGACTCTATGCTACAATCTTATTTCAAAGCTAAGTAAACTCAGCTTAAGGCTTGTCCCTCCCTGTTCTAGATCTCACCTCTAGGACTTGAATTCAGTTCCCGTCTTTGTTCCCTTTCACAGAAATGAAAGGCACAGAATCACCAAAATAGGGAAAACAGAGGCTGGAACAGTGGGATTTCAAATGCCACTACCGTGAACAGATGTCCTGGGGTTGGTTTCATCCTGGAAGAACTTGTGAGCTTGGTAAAGGGACCTGCAGAGGCTACTGGGGGAGATAGATCTGCACAACGAAGTAATTAAAGGTTATCAGTGAGTCATTGATCTCCTTCCACCCACACAGCTGTGATCCAAGGCTTCATTTCTCTCCATAATGCATTTCAGACCATCCTACATGGTTGAAATCATGGAGTCATGGAATCATTTTGGTTGTAAGTGACCTTTAAGATCATTAAGTCCAACCATTAACCCAGCACTGCCAGATCATCAACCAACTATGTCCCTTAGCACCACATCTCCATGGCTTTGAAATCCCTCCAGGGATGGGGATTCCACCACTGCCCTGGGCAGCCTGCACCAGGCTGGCTCAACCCTTTCCACGAAGAAATTGTTCCTCATATCCAATCTAAGCTACCCCTGGTGCAACTTGAGGTCATTTCCTCTTGTCCTATCGTTTGTGCCTTGGAGAATAGACCAACACCCAGCTTAGCTCCAACCTCCTTTCAGAGAGTTGTAGAGAGCCAGAAGGTCTCCCCTCAGCCTCCTTTCTCCAGGTTGAACAATGTCAGTTCCCTCAGCTACTGCTCTCAAGACCTGTTCTTCAGACCCTTCACCAGCTTTGTTGCTCTTCATTGGACCTCATTTGACCTTTGGGGTTATCTTGTCATTTTCAGATCCCACCCCAACGTGGGCTTCTGGCCTTGGTGTGTAGTCATTTCAAGGATGTGTCACTGAAATGAAGAATATCTGGGGTCAGTTCTCGGTGACTGGCATGAAACCACTTTGTCTGTTGGGGGATGTGTCTGAGATGTCATGTCTAGCCTTGGGCTCTGGTGTGAGATTAGGAGGGAAAGGAGCTGAGATTGGATGGCTGATACCAAGCTGGAGCAAAAGTTCACTAGCTCAGTAGGCTGTCTCCTAACAGTGGACCTTGTCTTCACCTCCTGTGTTCCTGGGAGATGGGTATGTAGCATTCATTGCTCTGGGTCTGTGACTTCATGGAGCTGCAAAGGGGTTTGTGAAGGGTGGTGGAGCTTTTGAGGACAGGATGGTGTTTGGTGATCCTAGTGTCCTCATAATTAAGCTCTTAGAATTATGAATCATGGTTTGGGTTGGAAGGGACCTTTAAAGGTCATATTGTCCAACCCCCCTACAGTTAGCAGGGACATCTTTAACTAGATCAGATCCTGGCTGTGTTGGGAGCACATGAACTTAAATATCTTTGAGGTGAATATCTCTTAAGGGTTTAAATATCTGGATCTTAAATAGTGCTAGGTGTCCTGGAGTTTCTCATTCCCTGAATGACGTTCTTCTCATGCAGTTTGCTGAACCATAATTGTCATCTTCTGGGAGCAGTTTCTTGGAAGATCTTTATCCTGGAGCTGTGCAAAGGCTGATTATCTCCTGTTTGTTCAAGGAAGCCTTTGTGGGAGGCAGAAGCATGGCTCCCTCCAGGAAGGAGAAGACCTTCCCTTCCTCATTAGCTCTTGTATAGAATCCCAGCATGATGGGTGTTGGAAGGGACCTCTGGAGATCATCTACTCCAACTCTTCTGCTAAAGCAGGACAACCCACATTAGGTTGCCCAGGATCAAAGTGTCCTGGTGGGTCTGGGAATAAGAACGAGGGACAAGGTGGTGTTTCAGGGTAAAGGTGTCTTAGGAAGACAGGATTGATTGTCACAGTAGACATGTGGGTGTAAAGCCATCATAATCATGATGTTAATAGAGAAGGACATCAACTAGGAAGAAGAAAAATGGATGTGAAGGAGGGAGAGGATGCTCCAGGCAACACATCAGAGTTGCGTGCAGTGAGAGGAGTGTAGAAGCTCTTTGATAGCGATGAGGAATGAAGTGGAGAGCAGGCTGAGGAGACAGTGAAGTTCCAAGTAGTTAGGATGAGGGCTTGAGCATCCAGGTCTAGTGGAAGGTGTCCTTGCTCACGGCAAGGGAGTTGGAAGTAGATGATCTGGAAGGTCCCTTTCAATCTAGCCTTGAGCAGCTCCAGGGTGTGAACATCCATGACCTTCCTGGGCAACCTGTTCCAGGACACTTTCACACTTGCCTCTAGTGCATGAAGAAGAGTGTGTCCAGTCCTGCCAGTGGGGAGGAACAACCCCTTGCACCAGTACAGGTGAGGGTGACCTGCTGGATAGCAGCTCCTGGTAGGAACTGGATGTGCTGGTGAGGAACAAGTTCACCACGAGCCAGCAGTGTGTCCTCAGGAAGGCTAATGGTCTCCTGGGATGCATGAAGAGTGTGGCCAGCAGGTAGAGGGAGGTTCTCCTCTACTCTGCCCTAATGAGACCACATCTGGAGTCCTCTGTCTACTTCTGGTCTCCCCAGTTCAAGAGAGACACTGGAGAGAGTCCAGTGGAGACTCTGAAGAGGCTGAGAGTCCTGGGGCTGTTTAGCCTGGAGAAGAGCAGCCTGAGAGGGGATCTGATCAGTGCTCAGGAAGAGCTAAAGGGTAGGGGGCAAGAGGCTGGGGACAGATTCTTGTCAGTGGTACCCAGTGACAGGATGAAGGGCAATGGGCATAAACTGGAACTCAGGAGGTTCCATCAAGAGAAACCTCTTGGCTTGGAGGGTTCAGAGCCCTGCAGCAGGCTGCCCAGAGAGGTTGTGGAGTTCTCTGGATGGCTTCCAAACCCGCCTGGACATTGTGATCTGGGGCAACCTGCTGTGGGTGCCCTCTTTCAGCAGGGGGGTTGGACTGGATGATCTCCAGAGGTCCCTTCCAACTCCCACCATGCTGGGAGTGTGGGATTCTCATGTTACCACGCTGGGTGCTGGTGCCATTCATCAGCCTAAGCAGCCATCCATGGTAAAGGTACTCAAGGTGAACCCCTTGATGTTGAGTAATTTTTCTTCCGCTTCTCTCCTTCTCATCTTCCCTCAGTTTTAGCTGCCCTGGAGGCCACGTGATGGTGGCTTTCAAAGCCATGGGTCATTGATTTTCAGATTGGCAGGCCAGCTTCCTTCCAGCTCTGCTGTTGCTCTGAGCAATCAGTGTCTGGAAAAGGCTGAAGTGAGCAGAGTGGACATGCTGGGTGAAGCGGTCACTGGTACTGAGCGTGGTGAAGCTCAGACCTGTGTCAAAGGTGCCCTTGATGTGTGGCCAACATTCTCGGGTGCTTCCCACTGCTCCTTTGGGATTTGTAGCCCAGCCAGCTAGAATAGTCTTTTGTCAGGACTGGAGGTCCTGTGTTCAGCTGAAGTTGTACTGACAGGATATATGCCTTTTGGCAGAGCTCTTCTGTTTGCTTGAGGTTCTACCACACCCGAAGCAACATCTCCAGCTCTAGAGCAACATGGATGTGTTGGAGCAGGTCCAGAGGAGGCCACAATAATGATTCAAGTGCTGGAAGCTTTCTGGTGTGAGGACAGGCTGAGAGAGTCAGGGTTGTTCAGTCTGGAGAAGAAAAGGCTCCAAGGAAACATTCTGGTGGTCTTTCAGGACTTAAAGGGGGGCTAAAGATGGGGAGGGACTTTTTATCAGGTCCCAGACAGGACAAGGGGTGGTGGTTTGAAACTAAAAGAGGGAGATTCAGACTGGAGAGAAGGGAGAAATTTGTTACAGTGAGGGTGGGTGGTGAGACACTGGCAGAGGTTGTCCAGAGAGGTGGGAGATGCCCTATCCCTGGAACCATTCCAGGTCAGGTTGTTCAGGGCTCTGAGCAACCTGCTCTAGTTGCAGATGTCCCTGCTTACCATAGGGCAGTTGGTCTAGATGATGTTCAAGGTCCTGTCCAACTCTAACTGTTCAGTGATTGTTTGTCTCCTGTATCATGGACTGTTTTGAATTGGAAAGACCCACAAAACTCATCTAGTCCAACCCCCTGCAGGCAGCAGGGACATCTGCAACTAGAGCAGGTTGCTCAGAACCCCAACCAACCTGACCTAGTGTGGTTCCAGGGATGGGGCATCTAGCATCTCTCTGGCCAACATGGATAGTGTGTCAGCACCCCCAGCATAAAAGATGTCTTCCTTAGATCTAGTCTAGTTAATTTGATTTTTTTTTTCCTAAGTGATACCTTCTTTGATGGCCTCCACATTAGATAACACTTGTTTCAAACATCTCAGAACCAAACCCATGGCCTTTATGTAGCCAACATCAAGCTGGCTGCAGACCTTCTCTGTAGACACTGAGATAAATTCACTTCACTTAATTGGAGAACATCCATCACGGCTCAGACTTTGGAAGTTCTGATGGTTTCTGGTGGTAAACATTCTGCTGAACTATGCAAGAGGTCTATGCAAAGAACGCTTTGCTATTGCCAGTTGAGCATCATTTGAAACCTTGTGCCATGCAAGACAGGCAAAGCAAGTTCTGAGAACAACGAGGATAATGTCTCGTTGATGCCTAAATACCACCTGTCATCCCCCAAGCTCCAGAAGAGCTTGTGGTGAGATGGTTTATCCTGAAAGACAACCAACAGCTGAAGTTGCCTTCAAGTCTGGGTGATGATTTGACTAATTCTGCCCAGCTCTGCTGGAGGGGATCTAACCAGCGAGCAAATTGCAGGGTTGGCTGATCCTGCAGACCGTACCTTATCTTTGTGGTGGTGAAGGGACCCGTTTGGCTTTGTCATCGTAGAGCAAGCTCCCCAAGTGATTTTTGGTTGGTTTGGGGGTTTTAGGGTGGAATTAGTGGATTAAAGGCTTTGCCATGAGGCTGAGGCATACAAGAGCTGCTGCTTGAAGTCTCTCCTCTCCAAAGCTGCAGCACCACATGTGGGCTTCTCTGTCAGCAACATACTGCCACTTTTGTTGAACCGCCAGAAGCTCGTTGGGCTTCTTTGAGTTGCCTCACTCAAGAGCTTTTTCCCATGACTCAACCACCATGTAGTAGCATCCAGCATGAATCACTCATAATCACCTTCAAACCAGCTGGTTCTGCCCAAATTCTGGTGTCACCCTGAAAAATGTCACTGTTTTGTGTCCTTTTAACCTGCTTACCTCCTTCTGGCTTTTCAAAGGGATCCCTTCCTTCCCTCTGCCCTATTTTTCCTTGGCTGTCTCTGTCTCAAGGATTACGTGGAGAGAAGAGGCATTTTTTTTTGCTCTCCCACAGGGGCCGGAGGTTGATTGGCTCCCAGAAAGCATCACTGGGATAATCAAACCTCGCAGGTTCTTTGTTCCAGGCAGAGCTATTCTTGGAAGAGGAGGCTGCTGTCAATTGCTGAGGAGGCTGACAAAGGACTGGGAAGGTTTGAATAAGAAAGGGAGCAGGTTCAGAAGAAGGATTTGGTAGCCTGTAAGTCATAGAATCATGGAATTGTTTCGGCTGGAAAAGACCTCTGAGAGCATTAAGTCCAACCATTGACCTAAGACCACCATGGCCATTGAGCCGCTTCCCAAAGTGCCCTGTCCATACCTTCGTGGAAAGTGAGAATCATTGAAGTTGGAGGAGACCTTTAAGATCATGGAGTCCAACCATTAACCCAGCACTGCCAGGTCACCACTAAACCCTCAACTGGCACCACATCTCTGCTACTTTGAAACCCCCCCAGGGATGGGGACTCCACCACTGCCCTGGCCAGCCTGGGCCAGGCTTTGACAACCCTTTCCATGAGGAAGTTATTCCTTGTGTCCAATCTAGCCTCCCCCAGGGCAGCTTAAGGCCGTTTCCTCTTATCCTATTACCTATTCCCTGGGAGAAGAGGCCAACCCTAACCTGGCTCCAACCTCCTTTCAGGGAGCTGCAGAGAGCCAGAACATCTCCCTTCAGCCTTCTTTTCTCCAGGCTCAACAACTCCAGTTCCCTCAGCCCCTCCTCTTGTTCTCCAGACCCTTCACCAGCTTTGTTACCCTTCTCTGGATGTACTCCAACATTTCAATATCCTTCTTGGAGTGAGGGCCCCAAAACTGAACCCAGGACTCAAGGTGTGGCCTTACCAGTGCCCAGTCTAGGGGGACAATCCCTGCCCTGGTCCTGCTGCCCATGCTCTTGCTGATCCTACCTGAGATTTTTTTTTTCTTAGGACACAATACAACCAAGAACTCCTAACACCCAGGAAGCAAATGTCTGGTGCTACGAATAACCGACCCCTGTCCTAATTGTTAGCAGTCCTTGGCCACGTTGTACCAAAACTTCTGGAACAGGTGACAACTTCCATTCCAGAAATCCTTTTCATGACATCTTCCCTATTTCTCTAGTCCAGAACTCCAGATCTTCAAAGATGTGGGTGGTGGCTGAAACTCCTGCAGTTCAGTAGTAGCTTCTCTCCTTTTTTGCTCTCTGGAATAGTGGAGCTTGACCCTCTGTACCTTTCAGCATTTCTTTTGGGGCATTTCACTCCAAGAAGGACATTGACATGCTGGAATGGGTCTAGAGAAGGGCCATGAAGCTGGTGAAGGGCCTGGAGTGCAAGAGAGGGGCTGAGGGAATTGGAGTTGTTGAGCCTGGAGAAGAGGAGATTGAGGGGAGACCTCTACTCTCTAGAACTCCCTATAAGGAGGTTGGAGACGGGTGGAGGCTGGTCTCTTCTCCCTAGTATCTGGGTGATAGGATGAGAGAAAATGGCCTCAAGTTGCACCAGGGTAGGTTTAGGTTGGAGATTGGGAAAAAAATCTGTAGTGAAAGAGTGGCCAGGCATTAGAACAGGCTGCCCAGGGAGGTGGTGGAGTCTCTGCAGATGTTCAAGAAACATGTGGGCGTGACACTTTGGGACATGGTTTAATGCTCATGGTGGTGTTAGGTTGATAGCTGGACTCAATAATCCTAGAGGGCTTTTCCAACCAAAAGAATTCTGTGATTCTAGGATACTGTAACATGTGCCTTCTTCATAGAACCAAGTTCAGCAGCACTAGCTTGACTTCACAATCTTCTGGCCAACCTGATGTGCTGCTCTGAGCCATCTTAACACGTTGCAGTAGCTTAAAAAGCATCTTTGAGTCCTGAAGACTTAAAAATAGCTAATTAAATGTCTTATGCAGAGCGAGGATCCTGACTTGACTGGTACTGCAGGAACTGCCAGGATGAGCCTGGCTTTATTATGGCTTGGTGATCCCACCACGGTCTCTCTTGCAGTCTAGCTTCCAGTCTGTGACTCCTAACCACAAAGCCCAAAGTTTGAAGTCAGCTTCTCCATCTCTGCTGGCTCCAGAAGATTTCTTCCTCCCCCTGCAACTCTTCCTGGCTTGCCAGCACAGCACACATTACCTGCTCTGGCACTGAGTAACAAGCAATTAATCATGCTGACAGCTCTCTGGTGGCTTCCAGGGCACTGACTATTAAGTGGTAGAAGACCAATTCTTATTTAGACTTGTCTCCTTGAGCCAGTCAGCTGGTCCTCCTCCTTTACTGGACACATACTGTAAATATTCATCAAATCCCAGACTGGTTTGGGTTGGAAGAACCATAAAAGATCCAATCTCCTGCAGTCAGCAGGGACATCTCCAACCAGAGCAGGTTGCTCAGAGCCCCAGCCAACCTGACCTGGAGTGGTTCCAGGGATGGGGCATCTACCACCTATCTGGGCAACCTGGGGTAGGTGCTCATCACCCTCACTGTAATAAAATTCTTCCTTGGATCTCATCTAAATCTCCCTCTTCTAGTCTGAAACCATCACCCTTCATCCTATCACCACATTCCCTGATCAAGGTCCCTCCCCAGCTTTCTTATAGACCCCCTTTAAGTCCTGAAAGACCACCAGAAGGTCTCCCTGGAGCCTTCTCTTCTCCAGGCTGAACAACATCAACTCCCTCAGCCTGCCCTCGCACCTGGGGGCTTCCAACCCTTGCATCATCTTTATGTCCTCCTCTGGTCCCACTCCATGTGGTCCATGTTTCTCCTGTGCTGAGGACTCCAGCACTGCAGGTGGGGTCTCAGCAGAATGGAGTAGAACAGGTTCTTCATGAAACACCTTCTCATTTTGCAGTCCAAAAGCCTCTGTCTTTCTCCCCTGTGATCAGCCTTGTGGCTTTCCTTCTCCTCCCACCACTTTTTGGTCAGTCTTTGCACAAGCTCTCTTCCATCTCACTGCAGGTGCATGAATGTTCTCTTCACTTTGCTCTTGGCACCCAAGCTGCTGTTTCTACCATTCTCTGAGCTTAGTTTTTCCTCCAACTGTTGAGTTCCTGCTACACTCAACACTTTTTGAAATTTTCTCCTGCTTTCCCACCCCCATTGGTCTCACTACCATTCTTTTGGCATCTTGTAGGGAAAAGATGTTTTTGTGCTTGAAGATTTCATGGAGTCTTTGATGGTTGCACAAGCAAAGTTCTTTAGATCTTTTTTGTACTGCTGGTGCCTTGCTGTGTCTTTCAGGTGGCTTATTATTGCTCCAGCTCTGCTGACTCCTGGTGGGAATCCACCATCCTGCTGGGAGACTCCTGCTAAGAGCTAATCCCTCCCTGTGCAAAAACCCAAGGCATTGATTTCTGGTGGTTTTGGTGGGTGAGGGGAGCTGTTGGAGCACTCCCAGGTGTAAATGAGGCTGAAATGAAAATCCAGGGTGTGGGATTTGGAGAAATGTGGTGAAGACAGAAGCTAGGTAAGGAACATCTTGTGATCTTCATCCAAGCCATGATAAAATGGGTCTTGGTTGTGTCAGGTTGTGGTTAAATGCTAAAACCTTTGATTGCTGTGAGCTTGTTCCCTCAAGAGTGGGAGGGTGTTTTGGAGCTGTGCTGGGTGAGGTGCCTTCAAGGTGGGGATTTTGATGGCTTTGTCGTAACTGTGAGTCTATAGGTGCCTGTTTGTGGTAGGGTGGAAGATGAAGGTTCCTAGATCTCTTCAAAACATTATTTTTGTAAGACTCATTGCTGAACATCTCTTCCCTCACTGGAATGGTTCCAAGTGACTCCTGTCCATAGATGTCCATCCCATTTGCCTTGGAGAAAAAAACACTACCATGATCTTTCCGTGGAGGAATTTACCATCTGAGGGGGGTTTGGAAGGAAGGAGCAGGTTTGAGCAGACTGTGGTCATCTAATTCCTTGTTAAAGATGCAGATTCCATCTCCATGTGAAGGGTGATTGATGGACAACCTGGGAAATCCAAATAGAGAGATTGTGATGGAGCAGGGAATGAAGATTGGTGTAGGCTGGTGTGGAGTTGCTTTGAGTCTTGAAGGTGGAAGGAATTTCACCTGGATTCTTGCATTGAACATGAAGAGGAGTTGTCTGTTTGCTTCTGGCATCATGGTGGGCTTATATTTGGAGTGTCTCTAGTAAACTACAAGCTGTGAGGAATGAGCTGGTGCAGAAGGTCAGGAATGAGCTGGTGTGTAGAAGCTGACCTGAGGGTTCCATACAAGCTTGAGAGTTGGGCCTGTGTGAACCTCATGAGGTTCAAGACCAAGTGCAAGGCCCTGAACACAGGTTGGGGCAACCCCAAGCACAAATCCAGGCTGGGGATAAAGGGCTGGAGAGCAGCCATGTGGTGGTGGTGTATGAAAAGCTGGAGATGAGCTGACACTGAGTGCTGCCAGGCCAGAGCCAGTCCTGTCCTGGGCTGATCCCCAGCAGTGTGGGCAGCAGGTGGAGGGAGGGGATTCTGCCCCTCTGCTGAGACCCCACCTGCAGTGCTGGGCCAGCTCTGGAACCTGTTGGAGAAGGGCCAGAGGAGGCCACAACAATGATGGGAGGTCTGGAGCATCTCTGCTGTGAGGCCAGACTGAGAGAGGTGGGATTCATCCTGGAGAAGAGAAGGCTCCAGGGAGACCTGGTGTCCTTTCAGGACTTCAAGGGGGCTCCAGGAGAGCTGTGAAGGAACTTTGATCAAGGAGTGTGGTGACAGGAAGTGTTGATGATTTCAGATTAAAAGAGGAAGATTTAGATGAGATGTCAGGAAGAAATTCTTCACTGTGAGGGTGCTGTGACCCTGGCCCAGGGTGCCCAGAGAGGTGGTAGATGCCCCATTGTTGGAACCATTCCAGGTTAGGTTGTTTGGGGCTCTGAGCAACCTGCTACAGTTGCAGATGTTCCTGCAGACTGCAGGGGAATTGGACTAGATGACCTTTAAGGCCCCTTCCATCCCAGACCACTGGGTGATTGATTGGGGTGGGTTCAGTGGGCTCATCCCTGTCACCTCTCCAGCTCAGCTGGTTTTTGGGGAGCACACAAACCATCCACCAGCACAGATCCTGATAGGAATCTCAGTGGTGCATAGTATCTTAGGTGACTTCTGAGTGAAACATCTGCAGCAGGATTTAAAGCTCTAAAGCAAAACCTGGTTTAGGAAGATCCTGGTGGGCAGGTAGGTTCCAAAGGCTGCGAAGGAGTTCTCTGGCTGCTGGCAATTAACTCCAGCTAATGAGGAAATTGCTCGTTACTTCCCTCGTGATTGCAGAGGGAGAGCTCCTGGTGCAGCCCCCCTTGTGGTGCAGCCATTTTCTGAGCGTCTTCACAATCCAGTTATGCAGAGAAGGAAAAAAAAAACACCCAAGATAATAAACTCTGCAGATCCGAAGGAGGCAGCTTGCTGCCTTCGGCTGCCTCCCTCAGCAGATGCCAGCCCTGCAACCCTGCTATGTGAGCTTCATTCTTTGGCTTTTCAGCCTTTCCCCTTCCATAAATCCTCACCTCCTTGCTGAAATTTTAGTGGTCAAGCATTAAAACAGGCTGCCCAGGGAGGTGGTGGAGTCACCAGTCCTGAGGTGTTCTAAAAAGACATAGGCATTTTAGAACCACTGAAATTGGAAGAGACCTTTGAGATCATCAAAGGATGCCCAGGAAGGCTGTGGATGCCCCCTCCCTGGAGATGTTCAAGGCCAGGTTGGATGAAGCCTTGAGCAACCTGGGCTAGTGGAAGGTGTCCCTGTCCATGGCAGGGGGGTTGGAACTCAATGATCTTTAAGGTCCCTTCCAACCTGAACCATTCTATGAATCAAGTCCAACCACACACCTAGAGGTCACAATCCCACCACATGGCACTTCAGGACATGGTTTAATGGTCATGGTGGTGTTGGGTCAGCATTTGGACTTGATGATCTTTGAGGTCTTTTCCAACCTTAATGACTCCATGACATATTACTTTGCTGGGTGATTCTGACCATCCAAAGGACTTCCTGCTGTAGGCAAGTACCCAGCTGCCTGCTGGCCACCTTGAATTTAGAATCATAGAATTGTTTGGTTTGGAATAGACCTCTAAGATCATTGAGTCCAACCATCAACCTAAGATCACTATGGCCATCAAACCATGTCCCAAAGTGTCAGCTTGTGAAGACCTTGATGTGTTAGGGTCCAAAGGCAACCTACAAAGCAGCAGGAGCAGAGGGGAGTGGGAGGAATGTGGAGACAATGAACTTGGCTCTGGGGGAGGCTGCCTGAAAGCGAAGCTGTCTTTTGTTTGACTGGGGAGTTCTTCATCCAAATCTGAATTTTCAAAGGTTTCTAAGCAACCTCCTGCAACCATGTGTGGTTTGTCTTGGCGTGATCCCAACAGCTCTCTCTCTCTTCCTTTTGGGTTGTCACCAGCCAGGAAGCTTCCTGCTGACTTGGAGCAGTAGGAGATGGCCATCAATGTCCCTCTGCTTCCGAAACTCACTGCCTGCTGCTGACCTGCAGCTCTGCAGGACAGTGCTAAGGAGGAGGCTTCAAACCCTTCTGAGATCACATGTTTGGGCAGAACCCCCTTGACCTTGTAAATGAAAGGAAGTGCAATCCCCCCACTGCTACTCTCAGCTCGGGACATCTTGCTGCCATCCCAGCTAGATTTGGCCAGTGTCCATGGTGGCTTCTAGTGCAGTCTGAACTGCTCTGCTCTGGTCTTTTATCTGACACTTTTGTTTTGTTTTGTTTTTTTTTTTTGTTTCCTACTTCTCTTGAGGATAAAACCTCAAACTGTCTCCAGAGTCCAAACTGTTGAGCATTTAGATGTTAATGTCACCACTTTGCACTTTCCTTTCTCTTAGTTCCTGTTAGCCTGGTGTAAATCCTGAAGAAAGGCTGAAAGTGTTGAGGTTGTTCAGCCTGGAGAAGGCTCCAGGGAGACTTTCTGGTGGCCTTTCAATACTTAAAGAGGTGGATCAGAAAACTGGGGACAGACATTTTAGCAGGGCCTGTTGTGACAGGACAAGAGGTGATGGCTTGACCTAAAAGAGGGAGATTTGGACTGAAGAGAAGGAAGACATGTTTAACAATGAAGGTGGTGAGACCCTGGCACTGTGGTCACTGGAAGGTGGCCACGTTCCTTCTCGCCAGTTTTGGCGTTACCTAAGAAGATTGCTTAAGAAACCAAGTTGAGAACCAGTGCAGGACTTAAGTCCACGTCCTCAGTGTCATGAATTGTCTTTTTATGGCCCTGCATTCAGTAGGACACAAGATTACCTTCTGAAGAGTGGCTGAATTCCTGCAGTTGCTGCTCAGAAGTGGGAAAACAACACTGCAGTTTAGTTGCTGGAGTCTGTGACTTTAAAGGTCTTCTCCAACCTAAAGCGTTCTAGGATTCCATAGTTTCATATCTAGACAGGGTCCCCTTTCTAGGAAACCACACAAACCCTGTGCACTTAGAAACCTCCTCAGCTTTGTGTACAACATCAGGAGAGCCAGTGAAGCAACTTCACCATAACAGGCAAAAATTCATCCTCAGAAGAAGTGCTGTCTAGACCACAAGTCTTGAAGATCCTTTAAGGTCAGACTTCACAGAATCCCAGACTGTTTGGGGCTGGAAGGGACCTTAAAAGGCCATCTAGTCCCCCCCTGCAGTCAGCAGGGACATCTGCATCTAGAGCAGGTTGCTCAGAGCCCCAAACAACCTGACCTGGAATGCCAGGGATGAGGCATCTCCCACCTCTCTGAGTAACCTAGGCCAGGGTCTCACCCGCTTCAGTGTCAAACATTTATTCCTTTTATCTGGTCTAAATCCTCCTCTTTTAGTCTAAAACCATCATTTCTTGTCCTGTCACAACAGGTTCTGCTAAAAAGTCTGTCCCCAACATTCCTGTAGTTCCCTTTAAAGCCCTGAAAGTTCACCAGAAGTTCTCCCCTGGAGCCTTCTTTCTTATCCAAGCTGAACAACCCCAACTATTTCAGCTTTCCTTCATCCTCATCATGATGTGACCTAACTCTCCATTGGTAGCTGTCATGGCCAACTGCAAAGGTCACCATCTTCAGAACTAACATTTAAGATAATCATTTTCTGCCTTGGGCAAACAAGTGTCTGCTTGGTTTGAAGCAGACAAGAAGTCTGGTCTGAATTGTCTGAGACCAACCCCAACCTGGCTCCAACCTCCTTTTAGGGAATTGCAGAGAGCCAGAAAGTCTCCCCTCAGCCTCCTTTTCTCCAGGCTGAACAACCCCATTCCTCAGCTGCTCCTCACAAGACTTGTCCTCTAAGAGCTACAAAACCAACCCTCAACTCTGATTTAATTAAACAGAATTAGCAATTAGCAGCCCAAAGCCCTAATTAAGAAGGATTTTCAGTAATCCCTCAGAGTAAGCGAGGTCCTGGTGCCCCTCTTGCCTATGGGCTGGACCTTACTCCCCTCCCTGTTTGGAGAGAGGTTTGGAAATGCTGTTTTGTGAAGCACTTGTGTCTCTTTCTGCCTAAGGACTTGCTTTCAACAGGCTGATGGAACTTGGTGGAGTCATCTACTGGCTTCCAAGTCCATACATCTTCAGGGTTTTGGTTTGGCTGGGGTTTGGGTCACTTTTTATTTGGTGTAGGTGAAATAAACTGAGGTTTACTGGACTAAAATTCCCCCCTTTGCCCCAGATAACTCACTTTGCACCTGGGAAGTGGTCAGTGAGCTTCAAAAGACCAGATGATGTGGCTCCAGAGATGAACTTCATGAATATTTCAGATGTAACATTTTCCCTGCTGCCCTAGGCTTTCTCAGAAGCAAGCAAACAAGTGACCTCCCTGCCCTGTCAGCCCTTGGAGATGAATATTCCCCTTTATCTCCTGCTTTTCTTTCCTCATGACATATATCCCATAGCATGATGATGCAGAAACTTAATACTGCATGGCAACAAGCAAACCCTGCGAGGACTGGAATGAAGGTGGGACACTGAAAACTTCACCACTACCTCTCTGTCCAGCTCTGGGGCTGCTCTGATGGAGCTGGTAATTTACTAAGAGCTCAATATCTTGCAAAATGAAATTGAGAACCTTTGTTTTGAAGCACAACAGGAACATGAGGCTGCTCTTCTAATATGGTTGACCTGTTCTTCAGTAGCCTCTAATAGCTCTTTGAAGAACTTGTATCTCCACCAGAAAACACAGTAGCTTGAAATTTTTAGAGACTAATCCTTTGAGGAACTTGGATCTCCACCAGAAAATGCAATCTAATTCTTCAGTAGCCTTTAATTCTTTTTAGAGCTTCATTCTTTGAGGAGTTCCTATCTCCCACAGAAAATGCAGTCCAAATGTCAGCAGCATCTAATTTTTCTTAGAAACTGATTCTGTGAGGAACTTTTATTCCCACCAGAAAGTGCAGCCCAATTCTTCAGTAGCTTCTCATTCTTTTTAGAGACTGAGTCTTGAGCAGCTTGTGTCTCCCAACATCTTGGACAGGAGTTGTGATGGGGTGCTGCAAGAAGAATTAAGGAATGAGTTCTTTGAGGAACTCATATCTCCACCAGAAGATAAACCAATTCTTCAGCAGCTTCTAAATCTTTTTAGAGACTGGTTCCCTGAGGAATTCATGTCTCCAACATCTTGAACAGGAGTTATGACAAACACTGCAGGAAAGATCAAGTGATGAGTTGAGGAACTCATATCCCCACCAGAAAATACATCCCAATTCTTCTAATTCTATTTAGATCTTGATTCTTGAGGAGCTCATATCTTTACCAGAAGCTGCAGTCCAGTTCTAGAGTAGCTTCTAATTTTTGGAGACTAATCCTTTGAGGAACTCACCTCTCCACCAGAAAAATGCAATCTAATTCTTCAGTAACCTCTAGTTCTTTCTAGAGCTTCATTCTTTGAGGAATTCCTATCTCCAACATCTTGGCCCAGGAGTAAATGACAAGTGCCTCAGGAAGAGTTAAGCAATGAGATCTTCATGAACGTGTGGTCCCAGACGTGTGAGGATGGGAAGGAAGCCTTTAAGCTGCTTTTCTAACAAGATGAGCATGAATCAGTTGGGTTTCTGTCTTCTATGAGTAATGCTGTGGTGGTGCTCACAGGGAGACTTTCACAACCCACCCATGCCCTGCTGCCTGCATGGAAAAACATCTCAGGAGTAGCATCTCTGAGCTGTGCCTTCAGAAGGTTTAAAATAAACCCCAGAAGTATTGACATCCTCATGTGGTTTCTAAAAATAGGAGCTCAGGGTCACAGCATAGTTCAAGTCTTCTCCTTGGCATCACAGTTTTGCTGGGAGCCAAGAGGGTGAAGCTGAAGGAACATGTTTGAAAAAGGATTTGTCATCTGCAAGCTGTTGTGGTTGCCATGACCTGTGAGGAAACTCCTCAGGTTGGAAATTTGCTTTGTGCTTCATAAGCATGTCTAAGGAGTGGGTCACTGCTGACCTGGACAAGCTGGCAGAGATGGGTGGAGAGGGACAGAGACATCATCAAGTTCAACAAGGGCGAGTGAGGAGTCCTGCACCTGGGGAGGAACAGCCCCCTGCACCAGTACAGGGGAGGGGTGACCTGCTGGAAAGCAGCTCTGAGGAGAAGGACCTGGGAGTGCTGGTAGGGAACAAGTTGCCCATGAGCCAGCAATGTGCCCTCCTGGCCAAGAAGGCAAATGGTCTCCTGGGGTGCATGAAGAAGAGTGTGGCCAGCAGATGGAGGGAGGTTCTCCTCTTATGTCTATTCTGCCCTTATGAGGACACAGCTGAAGAACTGGGTCCAGTTCTGGGCTCCCCACTTCAGGAGAGACAGGGAACTACTGGAGACAGTCCAGTGGAGGGTGGGAAGATACTGAGGGCCCTGGGGCATCTCTGTGAGGAGGAAAGGCTGAGAGCCTGGGGCTGTTTAGCCTGGAGAAGAGCAACCTGAGGGCATCTTTTCCACGTTCAGCAAGAGCTAAAGGGTAGGGTGCAAGAGTCTGGGAGCAACCTCTTGGCTTGGGGGGGTTCAGAGCTCTGGAGCAGGCTGCCCACAGAGGTTGTGGAGTCTGCTTCTCTGGACAGCTTCCAAACCCACCTGGACATTGTGATCCTGGGCAACCTGCTGTGGGTGACCCTGCTTTAGCAGGGGGGTTGGACTGTGATCTCCAGAGGTCCCTTCCAATCCCTACTGTGCTGGAGTTCTGTGAGACTTGGATGAGAATCTCCCAAGAAACAAAAAACTAGAAAAGTGCTGAGGCAGTTTGAAGCCAACAAGAGGCAGGTTCTCCCTGCTGGTGGAGCTGGGTGAAATCAGAGAGGCATGTTCTGCTTTAGTAGAAACAAAGGTCTGGGCGAGTTCGTCTCGAAATAAAGAGATGATGCCAAGCAACAGCAGTAACCCTACCCCAGGAGTGCCCCAGGTCCAGCTCTCCTTTATAGAACTGGCATTTCCCAGCTGGCAGACGGGTGAAACCACACCAGCTTCTTTAGATGTTTACTGGTGTGGTGATGATTAACAGCCATGGGTGACATGAGGGAGGGGACAAAAGAGCTTCCTGAATATTTGATGCCTTAGCCTCTCAACATTTCAGTTATTTAGAATGGAAAAGGTTAAGTGGAGATCAAAACCACCAGGGGAAGTTGGCTTGAGGAAGCCACGTTACTTGAGAGACTTTCCATCCTCTCCAGGAGGCACCATGGAAAGGTTAAAATTTGCAGCTCAAATGTTAGCTGTGATCTCGCTTGAGCAAGCATCTCAGAATCCATCTCCAGCTCAAAAACCTCTTCTCAGATGAGATTCAAAGGGCTTGAAGGGCACTGAAGCAGAAACTTGTTGAAGACTCTTTAAGATATTTCCTCATCCCTCTGGAATGGCTCCGTCACGCAGCCTGGACCACAAAGTGTGATGTGGTGGATGCAAACAAGAGGGGCATTGAAGGAGTGGGTGCTCAGCCAGATGGTTTCAGGAAGCTGGACAATGGGCTTTTCATTTCCTGCGCCCAAGATCCAGTTGGAATCCAGGGCAGCTCTGCAAGGAGGGAGGTTGGTGGTGGTAGATGTAGTTGCTGGGGTAGGAGGTTCATCAGTGGATAAGCGGCCCAGAATGGGATAAAAGAAAGTGGATCAAGGCTGGCTCTGAAGTGTGAGACATTTATGGAAGGGAGAATCAATGTCCTGGTTGGAAGATTGAGGTGGAGTCTGGAGGGGTCATAGACTCATTGATTGATAGATTCATAGAATGATTTGTGTTGGAAGAGATCTCAAATATGCTCTAGCTCCAACCACCCTGCCATGGGCAGGGACACCTTCCGCTAGATGAAATTACTCAAAGCTTCATCCAACCTAACCTCAAACATCTCCAGGGAGGGGGCATCTGTGACCTCCCTGGGCACCCTGTGACTTGCAGAATATCAGGTTGGAAGGGCTTTTGAGAAAAGTACAGTCAAGAAGGGAAAGCTGTGGCCCAGCAGATTGCATCCTATCTTCACCAGCATCCTGGTGGAATGCATGGTTTGGAAGTCCTGGATTTGTTCAGCACCCACGTGAGTGCTCAAATTGCTGGCTTGGCATTTCTTAACGTTCCTTCTTGTTTCCATTTCTGTGAAGAGCATCAGCGCTTTGGAGATGCCACATGGATACTTGAGTTAATGATTTCCAGAACAGACCAAGCCAGGGGTGACCCTCAGGATCTGTGTGAGCCAGAAAGATGCTGGAGTTGAAAAAATATTTAGTGTAGCAGGGAGAATGTGTCTGAGACATTTGATGGCTGCTCCTCTGGGGTGAGCTCCTCAGAAGGTCCATTTCTTATGCTAAAGTTACCTGGAAATGAAAGAGTTAAAAGGCAACAGGATTTTGGGGTGGTTTCTTCCTTTTTTTTTTTTTCCTCTTCTTTGTAGACATTAATTTATAAGTTGTTTAAGCTCATCTTTGAGGGTGGTAGAACACTGGAACGGATTGCTCAGGAATGTGGTGGAGACCCCATCCTTGGGGGGGATTGATGGGGCTCTGAGCAACATGATCTAGTTGGGGATGTCCCTGCTGACTGTGAAAGGGTTGGACTAGATGACTTCTAGAGGTCTCTTCCAACCCAGAAATACTCTGTGATTCTGTCCTGTGGTCTCCTCTTCATGATTGTACATCTGGTGGTAGTTTTTCCTTTGGTGACTCCTCTTGAGTAGACCCACAGTAGAGTGTATGAGCACATGTGCAATGGGGACATGCTTCAGCCTGGTTTGCTTAGAACCAGAGTGCTTTGGGTTGGTAGAAACCTTTAAAGCTCATCTAGTCCAACCCCTCTGCAGTCAGCAGGGATATCTCTAACCAAAGCAGGGTGCTCAGAGCCCCAAACAACCTGACCTGGAATGGTTCCAGAAATGGGGCATCACCTGCCTCTCTGGGCAACCTGAGGGTCTCACCACCCTCATCATAACAATTTTTTTCCTTCTCTCCAGTCTAAATCTCCCTCTTTCAGTTTGAAACCATCACCCCTTGTCCTGTCCCAAAAGGTTCTCCTAAGAAGGTTGTCCCCTTGTAAAATTGATTCTGCCTTTAAATTGGAAGTAGTGTTTTATCCTGCTCTCTAGGATGTATTCCATAACTTCTTGGGGCATCCAAAAAAATTGGACACCATTAAGGTAAAAATGGAAATGAGAAAGAACCACTTGACTTCGAGGTTTCAGAGCCCTGGAGCAGGCTACCCAGAGAAGCTGTGGAGTCTCCTCTGGGGAGATATCAAACCCACCTGGACACTGGGATCCTGGACAACAAGCTCTAGGTGACCCTGCTTTAGTAGGGGGTTTGGACTGGATGATCTCCAAAGGTCTCTTCCAACCCTCACCATGGTGAGATTCTGTGAAGCACTTTATTTTCAGCATCTACCTGACCCTGGAGATTCCTGAAATTATCTAGGACTTCCAACATATTTTCGACTTTAAAAATCTAACTCCTGCTTCAGAGCTGAGGGCCCTGCTGTCCCCAGGAGCACGTGATCCTGCCTCTGAGATCTTTGTTGATCAAAAAGTTGCAGCTTCTCAGAAGAAGAGTGAGGATGTTTGTAGGGAATAATACAACATCAAAGATCTCAGGCAGCAATATGAATCATCAGGAGCTGGGATTGATTTACAGCACTGTAGAGCTCTTGTCAGAAACAAAATTCAGATGGAGAGCAGAAGTAGTTCAAAGGGAATATTTGTCCCCAAAGTGTGGCGCTGTAGGTAATGTTCACTTGGATGTGGTAATGCCTCTGGTGTGGTAAAGTCACACCTCAAACTGGGTTCAGTTGTGGGTCTCTCACTCCAAGAAGGACATAAAGGGGCTGGAGCATGTCCAGAGAAGGGCAGCAAAGCTGATGAAGGGTCTGGAGAACATGTGAGGAGCAGCTGAGGGACGTGGGATTGTTCAGCCTGGAGAAAAGGAGGCTGAGTGGAGACCTGGCTCTCTACAACTCCCTGAGAGGAGGTTGGAGACAGGTGGGATTTGGTCTCTTCTCTCTAATAACAAGTGATAAGATGACAGCAAATGGCCTCAGGTTGTGCCAGGGGAGGTTTAGGTTCGACATGAAGAACATTTTCTTCCCCAAAAGGGTTGTCAAGGTTTGGCCCAGGCTGCCCAGGGCAGTGGTGGAGTCCCCATGCCTGGAGGGCTTTCAAAACTGTGGAGACGTGGTGCCGAGGGACATGGCTTAGTGGTGACCTGGCAGTGTTGGGCTGATGGTTAGACTTGGTGATCTTGGAGATTTCTTCCACCCAAAACAATTCTCTGATTCCATGATTCTTCAAGGCATGATCTGCTGGGGCTGTCTTCCTCAGCCTGCTCACATTCATGTCCATTTCCAGACCAGCTCTGCGTGTTCAGTTGTTGCGCTTCAAAGCCAATGGTGAACTCCAAGGATTCCCAAAAGATTCCAGGTATTATGAGTCATGGAATCCCAGACTGGTTTGGGTTGGAAAGGACCTTTAAAGGCCATGTAGTCCAATGCCCCAGCAGTTAGTAGGGACATCTGCAACTAGAGCAGGTTGCTCAGTGCCCCAGATAACCTGATCTGGAATGGTTCCAGGAATGGGGCATCTCCCACCTCTTTGGGCAACTTGGGCCAGGGTCTTAACCACCCTCAGTGTCAAACATTTCTGCCTCTCTCCAGTCTAAATCTCACTCTTTTAGTTTAAACCATCACCCCTTGTCCTGTCACGACATGTCCTGCTCAAAAGTCTGTCCCCAGCTTTTCTGTAGTCCCATTGAAGTTCTGAAAGGCCTCCAAAAGTTCTCCCTGAAGCCTCTCTCTTCTTCAGGCTGAGCAGCTCCAACTTTCTCAAACCTTCAGTGTTTCCACTTTGTCTCATCAGGTCCAAGGTCTTAAGTGGAGGTGATCTGCTTCTAAAAAGGGGAAGCAGAAGAACAGCACTGAAGAAGCCAGTTGAGTTTGAACGTTCTCCTGAAGTGTGTTCAGCTCCACGTGACAATGAAGTAATTGGCTCAGAGGCAGGTGATGTTTTGAGTTGCTAATGAAGTGCATTGTGGAGCTGCAGGTGGTGGAGCTGGAATATTATTGTCTGCCTCAGGAATCATCTTGAGTTATTATTCAGAACATTCAAAGAGCTGCACTGCAAGGCGGTTGCTCTTAACCCTGTCAGTGATGGATGTGTCTGGGTTTGGAGTTCAGTGGAGCACACCTATTACATAGAGCAGATAGATCCTGCTCTGGAGAACTTCTGGTTTGAATAGAGAGGATCAAAAAGGGGAGATAAAGTAAGAAAAATAATGAGGACAGATGTAATTATTGTGTCCTCTGGGCTGTTTGTCTTGGTAGGCCTACCTGAAGGAGGGTGGAAATCTACTTAGCTTTGGTAAATCTACTCGAAGGAACGTGGAAATCTACTTAGCCTTGGTAGATCTACCTGAAGGAAGCAGACATGATGGGAGAAAGGGATTGGTGTGGGCAGAAGAAGCCTAATCAAAGCAGCAGGCAGTTCTCTGAAGCCAAAGGCAAGACTCTAGAGGCAGTTCTTGTGGCTGGTCCACCTGGCTTGAGTTTCTGGGTGGCTTTTCTCATGTCAGAAAGCTCTGCAGTACTGTGTGGGACAGCAGGGAGGACATGCTGTGTGTGACAGATGCATGGCTGGAGATGGCATCTGCTGGGAATGGACGTGGTCCCCATAGTGTTAAAGATGCAGGGGGATAAAGCCATGGTCAGAGTTGAGAACATGCTGGTGCAAGCTTGAAGGCCACAGTCCTGCATGTGCTGGTTGGGAAGGTGTTGAGGATTTGTCACTTTGGGTCCATGGTCACAGCAAAAGCAAGTTTTGGAAGCAAGCTCCCAACTGTTTTGTGTAGAAACTCAAACCTGTCTCTTCTTGTCATAGAATCATAGAGTGGTTTGGGGTAGCAGGGTCCTTAAAGATCAGCTGGTCCAACCCCCCTGCCATGAACACCTCCACTAAATCAGGTTGCTCCAAGCCTCGTCCAATCTGGCCTTCAGCACTTGCAGGGATGGGGCATCTACCACCTCTTTGGGCAACCTGTTCCAGCATCTTACTACCCTCACAGTGAAGAACTTCCTCCTTAGATCTAACCTAAATCTAACCTCCTTTTGAGTGGTCAACCTACAAAACTGTCCCTGCTTAACTGAGTCAAAGATGCTCCCGCTCTTTCCTGCTGGTTTTCTGTCTCCTAGATGAGTGTCCTACAAGAGCTTTGACTTTCAGCTCCTCCTAATTCACATTGAACCTTTGCTTTTAATTTGAAAGACCTCAGCAGTTGGGTTTCCAACAGGAGGGTAATGGGAGGGTGGATATCATTGCTCTACAGGTATGGAAATGAAGTAGGGAGTGCCTGGAGTTCACCCAAGCCCGTGGTAGAACCTTGGCCAGATTCCCAGTGTAAGACCTTGACTTGGCTGCAAAACTCATCCTGTTGCCATATAATCATTGTTGTGGAGATGATTATCATCTAAAAGCCAACATCTGATGATAAAATCATGGTTTGAGATCCTAGTTTCTAGACAGAGCTTCATGGAACTCTTCTTTTTCAGAGCTTCCTTTACTGAAGTGAAGGTTTGGGTGGAAATTTTCTCCATGTGACCTTTCCCAGTGTCAGTTCTCCAACAGATCTCTTGTATAAATAGACTTGGGACGGGTGGTTACTGGAGCTTCCAGTTCCCACGCTGATCCTTCTCAGAGCAGATCAGCTGCCAGCCAGAGCTGATTTTTCTTTTCTTTCCAGGGATTTAGGACATCAAAACACATTTCTGGCTTCTGCTGAAATTGCCATCATGCTTATGGTGGCCTTGGACTAGCTGAAGACTTGCTGAGCCACTAGAAGATGGAATTGTGTGGCTTCAGCTCTTCTTGTCTCTTCATTAAAGCTGGAACTGGGACTTGGGTCCTGTCTGGCAGCTTTGGTGTTGATGATGATTGATGGGGACAAGCTTTTGAGCGGGGCCTGTTGGGACAGGACAAGGAGTGATGGTTTGAAGATTTAGGTGAGATCCAAGGAAGACATTTTTTATGATGAAGGTGGTGAGACTCAGGCCCAGGTTGCCCAGAGAGGTGGGAGGTGCCCCATCCCTGGAACCATTCCAGGTCAGATTGTTTGGGGCTTTGAGCAACCTGCTCTGGTGGGAGATGTCCCTGCAGACTGCAGGGGGGTTGGACTTGAAAGGGACCTTCAAAGGTGCCTTCCAACCCAAACTGTTCCATGGTTCTGTGTCTGAGTATATGACTCTGTGAAGCAGTGTCAGCCACACTTGTGCCTCCAAGCCCACACACTTTGGTTTCCATCTCTTGGAGTTTCCATCTCTTGGAGAACAGCTGTGTTGAGGTGAGATGATTCCTCTCTAGACTAACAAAGCCAGCTCAGCCCCCTGGTCAGCCAAGCAAGCAGAAGATCTCCTGAAGACAGGAGTGTTCTGGGCACAACTGGGAGTTTGGGTTGACCTCAGCATTGAAAGAAATCAACAGCTGAGGCGTTGTCTTGCTAAAAGCAGGAAAATCTCCTTGGTGGCACTTCTCACTAGCTGCAAGTGGCAGCTCCTCTGCTGTTTCAACAGCTCCTGGAGCTATCAGGGATTCAGATCTCTACGCAGGGGGTTGTAGTGTCCTGATTTCATCCTCCAGCTTTGGTCTGGCAATCACTGGAGGAGCTGGTTTGTACCAGCCACACAGAGATGCAAACAGGTGCTCAGCACAAAAACTCTGATGCCATCAAGCTTTCAACTGCTCGATGCCATCTGAAGCCAGGAACACAACATGGAAGTGTCCAGGCATCACCTCAGCCCTCCTCATGCAGACAGGTGGTTGCCATAGAATGGTTTGGGTTGGAAGGGACCTATAAAGGTCAGCTAGTTCAACTCCCTGCAGTCAGCAGGGATATCTGCAACTAGAGCAGGTTACTCAGAGCTCCAAACAACCTGACCTGGAATGGTTCCAGGGATGAGGCATCTACCACCTTTCCGGGCAACCTGGGCCAGGGTCTCACCACCCTCATCAGAATGATTTTCTTCTTGTCTCCAGTCTGAATCTCCCTTTTTTAGTTTCGAGCCATCGCCCTTGTCGTGTCACAACAGGTCCTACTAAAAGGGTCCTACTGTCCCCATCTTTAGGCCTCTAAGTACTGAAAGGCCACCAGAATGTCTCTCTGGAGCCTTCTCCAAAGTTTCAGGCTTTGACAGGAAGACACCTTTTGATCGTCAAGTCCATTCATTAACCCAGTACTGCCTGGGCACCACCAAACCCTCAGCACCACATCTCCATGGCTTGTAAATCCCTACAGGGATGAGGACTCCACCACTGCCCTGGGCAGCCTGAGCTGGGCCTGGACAACCCTTTTAGGGAAGAAATCGTTCTTCATATCCAACCTAAACCTCCCCTGGTGCAACTTAAGGCCATTTCCTCTTGTCCTATCACTTGTTCCTTGGGAGAAGAGGCCAACAGATTGTCCTTCTGATTTCTCTAACCTTCACAGCCAACTCCTGTGGCTAGATTAGAAATAAATCAGGGAAATGGTAAACTCTGCTGTGGAGAACCAAAGCCCTCTGTGATGAAGAACCAAAGCCCTCTGGTGTTGGGCTATGATGTTTTTCTGCATAATAAAAGGTCCCCTCAGTGACGTGGGTTTGGGTGTTAATAGAAGATTCTTTCCTGCAGGGGCTGTACCATCTGTGAATCCAGTTTCTCCTAAGAACTTCTCAGGGATTGATGCTCCTCAGCTCCCATGTAAAGGGTATGAATAAAATCTTCTCTGTTAGCCTAGAGAAAAGGAGGCTGAGATGAGACCTTCTGGCTCTCTACATCTCTCTGAAAGGAGGTTGGAGCCAGATGGGGGTTGGTCTCTTTTCCAAAGGAACAAGAGATAAGACAAGAGGAAATGGCCTCAAGTTGCACCAGGGGAGGTTTAGGTTGGGCACGACAAACAATTTCTTCATGGAAAGGGTTGCGAAGGCCTCACCCAGGCTGCCCAGGGCAGTGGTGCAGTCCCCAGACCTGGAGGGATTGGGAAGCTGTGTAGATGTGGTGCTGAGGGACATGGTTTAGTGGTGATTTGGCAGTGGTTGGACTTGATGATCTTAAAGGTCTCTTCCAGCCTAAGCAATTCTGTGATTTGGGTGGCCCAGCACTCTCAGATCTCTCTCATGTCCTGTTTTCCACTCCAAATATAGGTCTTCAGTACTCTCACTTCTTTTCACAGCTGAGTTCAAACATGCTGCACCAAGGACCTGGGACAAAAGCTGTTTAAGGTTTGTGGATTTAGACATTCTGAGTCCATCAGAAGAACTCTTGGACTCTATTGCTAAAGAGGCTTATGGAAACATCCTGATCTTCACAAATATCTCGGAACACTCTTGAGGATGTTTCTTGCCTTCGTCAAAATCACTATGGAAAATATTTGGAAGCAGTTTTGGCTTTTTCGTTGATCCACAAAGTCCTTAGTGGCATCATAGGATTGGGAAAACTTGTGCCACCAGCAAGTCAGATCTTTCATAGCTGGAATCTCTATGTTCCTACCCAGTGTCCCTCTCAGCAGAATGTTCTTTTCTTTTCTTCCTGGTTTCCTTCTTTTTTTTTTTTTTTCCCCTATTAATCTCTGATTTAAATCTGACTGAACTTGGAGATTAGGAAGAATTTCTTTGCTATGATGGTGGTGGACCACTGAGACAAGTTGCCTGGGTGGGCGTGGAAGCCCCATCCCTTGAGACATTCAAGGTCAGGCTTGATGGGGCTCTGAGCAACCTGATCTAGCTGGGGATGTCCCTGCTTACTGCAGGGAGGTTGGCCTAGATGACCTTTCAAGGTCCCGTCCAACCCAGAGCATGCTGTGATTTCTGGTGGACATTTCCAGCAGCACATTGCTCACCTGGCTGCTGGCCAGCTGGGTGATGGCTGTACCTGGAGAGTAGAAAAAACTTTGACACCTTTCAGACCCAAATCTATGTGAGATGCTTTGGATTTGAAAGCAGAGTTTATTCTGCAGATGTCTTCTCTGGCAGCCAGGCAGAGCTATGAAATGCTGGAGGAGATCTCAATGAGTGGAGAGATGGGATGAAGGTCAACGAGGACTCAGGTGCAGGCTCAGCTGTGCTGAAGTATTTTAGTCTGCAGTTAAGTGGGTCAGTGTGGTGACCCTGAGCACTTAGATGGTGACTCCTGAAGGAAATTAAACATGAGACCTTTGATTAACTACTCTTCTTGGCCTCATTTTCCATCTCCAAGTGATGGCAAGCCCTGAGAACCCCAGATTTTGATTCATTCTTGGTGTGTCCTGGGTAGATGGAGGTCCCAGGTGGTTGGTAGAGCATTTGCATCCCCACCAGTGTGGGCAGCAGGTGGAGGGAGAGGATTCTGCTCTTCTGCTGCGCTCCGCTGAGACCCCACCTGCAGTGCTGCAGCCAGCTCTGGAGTCCTCAGCACAGGAGAGACAGGGACCTGTTGGACTGGGGTCAGAGGAGACCACGAAGATGATCAGAGGCTGGAGCAGCTCTGCTGTGAGTCTAGGCTGAGAAGAGTTGAGATGCAGCTTTGACAGGCAAATAGGTCATGGAAATGCTGCAGAACATCTCAATTTGAGTGGGAAGACACAGGAAGGGGGTGAACAGGGACAAACAGAAGTGCTTCAACAAGACTCTACTCTTCTCCCTGGAGATCTTTGCCTCCTTCTAATCAAATGCCTGCTGAGAAGCTGCTTTCCTCCAGTCAACTTCATCACACGCTGCTGTCCTTGGCTTGAGGATTTGAATCCTCTCATCTCTCTTTTCTGTGTGCTCAGAAAGAAAAGAGCAGGAAATTGCTAAGTGCTGAGCCCCCCCCCCCATCCTTGCAGAAGCTTTTTTGGTGTCTTCATAGCTTGAGCTTCTGGGGTGAAGGATGGTCCTTCAGGATGAATAATGCTAAAAGGCTGCAAATATAGCAACGTTCATCAAAGTCTAAGTCAGCTGTCAGTGGCTAATTACAGAGATGTCAGGGAGCTTGGAATCTGTCAGCTGGATTCAGGAGTGGAGAACATTGCTAGGAAAATGCTCTATTAACCTCCCCCCCCAAAAAAAAATATCCCTCAAAGCATAATTTTTTGTGAAGTTCTGGTCCATGCTGATGTTCTGGTGGCCATATGGTGCCCTTCTTGGGAAGAATCACACAGAATCCCAGAATCCCAGCAGGATGGGGGTTTGGAAGGGACCTCTGGAGATCATCTGTTCCAGCAGGTTGCCCAGGATCACGATGTCCAGGTGGGTTTGGAAGCTGTCCAGAGGAGACTCCACAACCTCTCTGGGCAGCCTGCCCCAGGGCTCTGAACCCTCCAAGCAAAGAAGTTTCTCCTAAAGGGAACCTCCTGGGTTCCAGTTTGTTCCTGTTGCCCCTTGGCCTGTTACTGGGCACCAGTGAGAAGAGTCTGGCCCCAGTCTCTTTCCCCCCACCCTTTAGCTCTTGCTGAGCACTGATCAGATCCCCTCTCAGGCTGCTCTTCTCCAGGCTAAACAGCCCCAGGGCTCTCAGCCTTTCTTCCTCACAGAGACACTCCAGGCCCCTCAGCATCTTCCTAGCCTCCATTGGACTCTCTCCAGCAGTTCCCTGTCTCTCTTGAACTGGGGAGCCCAGAATTTGACCCAGATCTCCAGAAGCAAAGAGGAGGTGATGCTCCCTAGCAGGGTAAGAAGTGTGTCAGGGAGCTGGAGCGTGTTCCCACCTAGCCAAAACTCCACTGCTGCCCAGTGGCCACTTCTCTGGTCCATTTCCATCAGCAGAGGGGCAGATCTGTTACTCATCCTTCAGCTCTCCAGTCACCAGGGTACACTGGGTGGTCACTGTGGCTCATCCCAGACCCTGTGAGGTTGGATGAGTTCTTCCAGGTGGACTTATCAAGGCAAAACCATTCCAGAGAGCACAATACCTATGACTGTGTCAATCATTTTGATGATTGACTTTCTCGACCCTCTTTATTCAAACTATAAGTTCTTCAGAGCAGGAGCCATCTACTGCTCTGCAACATCTTAGATATGCTACTGGACCCCATGAAGGTGGGTGGAGGGGATAAAAGGTACTGCATAAGATCCAGCTGATGTGTGATGGACACACCTAGGAGCTGGTGATCTCCAAGATGTTGCTTTAAACATTTCTCAGGGGGTTCCTGGGTCTCAGCCACTGATGGCTATTTCACAACTTAGTGTCTTTGCCCATGTCATAGAATCACACACTGGGTTGGATTGGGAAAGGCCTTCATGATCATCTAGTGCAACCCACCCTGCTACACTTGGGGACACCTTCCACTAGGCCAGGTTGCTCAGAGGACCATCCAACCTGACCTTGAACACTTCCAGGGATGGAGCATCCGGAGCACCTCACAGGGCAACTTGTTCCAGTGTCTCACCACCCTCACAATGAAGATCTTCCTTACTTCCTTCATGTTGATTTTTTTGATCAACCAACACTTCAAGTCCTTCACAGGGCTGCTCTCAACCCACTCATCACCCAGCTTGCATTTGTGCTTGTCCTCCCTGCCTTTGTTGGTTCAAGCCACCCCAGCCTTGAGGCGGTGGAAGGGGTTGAGGATGGGAATTCCTTCCCAGCTCCTCTTTAGCCTTGAGTAGAACAGGAAGAGAAAAATCAGATGACAGCTGACCTTTCTGAGAGGATCAGTGAGTCTGGCCAGCCTGGGTTGACTTTGCCCATCAGAGGAGGCTTTGTCCCTCAGCTGTGGTGCTCTTTGGTTCACCTCATAGGCTTTCTTCAGCGCAGAGAGACTGCAGGCCATCTCTGTGACCTTCAGCTGGAGGATTTTCTGGCTGTCTCTCCTGATCTCCTGTGCCGTAGGGAACGTTGTTTTATGGATGAATAAACCACGGCAAACAACTTCAGAAGCTCTTCTGAGCAATGCTCAGGCAGCAAGGCTTCCTCCAGATGACCTTTAGCATGTCCATTGCTCTTCAACAATTAGTAGGTGCCAGCAGAGGACAAAATCCATTGCAGTAGATGTTGACAGACCCATGGGGAGACTCCTTGTCCCCAGAGCTTTTGTATTTTCTAGAGGGTTGAAGAAGGATGAACACAAGTTGGAGCTGGGTGCTGAAATCCTCCCACTTGGGTGGGTGTTTCACCCCCTGAAAATGCCACCAGTGGACATCAAGCAGATGTTGGGTGCAGTGAACTTTCCAAGTCACGAGAGCACGGACTTGTTGCTGTTCCCAGAACAAGGTCGGTCTGTCCCGGCGTGACGTGGGCATTGGTGACGAGCTGGGACCTTGCCTCAGATCATTGTCCTGCCAAGAAGGTCTGACCCCAAAGCCGAATGCCATCACCACGTGGGAACAAAGGGACCTTTTCATCCAAGGAAGAGAAGCATCCAGGGTGTGGGACAAGGAGAGGTAGGAACAGCAAGCTCCAAGCCTTGGCCACAGCATTTGGTGGCAGATGAAGGGGAGCAAAACTAAATCACGATGCAGGGAGAAAGTTGGCTTAGCTCTGCGTTGGATAGGAGAGCAGGAGGCCCTCAGGAAGGTCTTACAGCTTTGTGGTGGGAACAGGTTTCATCTTGCACATGTCCAGTGCCACTCTTTAGAATCACAAGATGGTGGGGGTTGGAAGAGACCTCTGGAGATCATCTAGTGCAACCCCCCTGATAAAACAGGGTCACCTAGAGCAGGTGTGATTTATTTGGACGATGATCGTCATAGGTTCCTTCCAACTGAGAATGTCCTGTCCTATCCTATGAAAAAGAGACATGAGCCACAAAGTGCACTTGGAGCCCAGAGCCAGCCCTATCCTGGGCTGATCCCCAGCAGTGTGGGCAGCAGGTGGGGGGAGGGGATTCTGCCCCTCTGCTGCGCTTGCCTGAGATCTCACCTGCAGTGCTGGGGCCAACTCTGAAGTCCTTGGCACATCAGAGACATGGACCTGTTGGAGTGGGGACAGAGGAGACCACAACAATGCTGGGAGGCATGGAAGCCCTCTGCTGTGAGGCCAGGCTGGGGTTGTTCAGCCTGGAGAAGAGAAGGTTCCAGGGAGACTTTCTGGTGGCCTTCCAGGACTTCAGAGGGGCTCAAGGAAAGTTGGGCAGGGACCTTGATCAAAGAGCGTGGTGATAGGACAAGGGGTGATGGATTTCAAACTAAAACAGGGAGATTTAGATAAGATGTCAGGAAGAAATTCTTCACTGTGAGGGTGCTGAGACCCTGGCCCAGGGTGCCCAGAGGGGTGGTAGATGCCCCATTGCTGGAACCATTCCAGGTTAGGTTGTTTGGGGCTCTGAGCAACCTGATGTAGTCACAGATGTCCCTGCTGACTGCAGGAGGGTTGGACTGGATGACCTTTAATGGTTCCTTCCCACCTGAACTACTCTGACTCTATCCTACTCTTTTCTTTCTCCTATTTCCCCTCAGTAATTTAGGAAGGATCAAAAAGGAGCAGCCCTCAGGTTTGTCATTTCTCTTGACCTGGGGCAGTCTGCTCTGCTCAAGCACTTTTTGTGGTAGCTGCACAAAGTTCCAGTCTGAATTTAGCACACTTGAAAGTGCCTGGACACTCCAGCTAGTTGGGAATGTGGAAGTCCATGGTGATAGGAGCGGCCTCAGGCTCTATCTACATAGCATGGAAAATCATGGAATGGTTTAGGTGGGAAGAGGCCTTTGAGATCATCAAATCCAACTCTTAATGCAGCACTACCAGGTCACCACCAAACCATGTCCTTCAGCACCACATCTACACAGCTTTGAAACCCTTCCAGGGATGGGGACTCCACCACTGCCCTGGGCAGCCTGGGCTAGGCCTTGCCAACCTTTTGGGGAAGAAATTGTTCCTCATGTCCAACCTAAACCTCCCCTGGGACAAGTTGCAAGCCAATTCTTCTTGTCCTGCTACTTGTTTCTTCAGAGAAGAGACCAACCCCCACTCACCTCCAACCTCCTCTCAGGGAGCTATAGAGAGCCAGAAGGTCTCCCCTCAGCCTCCTTTTCTCCAGGCTGAACAACCCCAGGTCCCTCAGCTGCTCCTCACAAGTTCTTCAGACCCCTCTTCTTCTTCTCCAGACCCTTCATCAGCTTTGTTGCCCATCCTTGGACCCACTCCAGCCCCTCAAATCCTTGGAGTGAGAGGCCCAGAATGCAACAATGTCCTGTCTTGTCCTATCCTAGTCTTGTCTACTCAATTTTTACCTCCCTCTGATACCTGTGGAGCACCTGAGCTCTTGTCTCACCCTGTAGAAGCCCTGGAAGCAATCTTCCTTCCTCCCTGATGCAGACAGTCCAATATCTTCTTGGCAGAAAGATCCAAAGCCCTGCTGAATGGTTGGACTGGAGGCATTCAAGAAATGTGTGGATATGGCACTTCAGGACATGGTTTAATGGGCATGGTGCTGTTGGGCTGATGGTTGGACTTGATGATCTTAGAGGTCTTCTCCAACCAAAACAGTTCTATGATTCTATGATCTTAAAGGTCTCTTCCAATCAAAATGACATGATTATGTGAAGCCTCTGCCCTTAACCCTGTGGAGATTGACCTAAACCAAGGTGGTCAAAGGAAACTGGAAGCTGGGCACTGATGTCGGTTTGGGCCATGTTGGGTGGGAAAATATTCATCCAACCTTTGCTTCTGGTTCTTTTTTAGGACCTCTCACCTCATCTACAAACCTCCCTTTGACAACCACAGATGCATGCCAGAAACTTTGTTTGCTTTGGCTTTTTGCCAGTTGAATGAGGGATTTGGGGGATTAAAACCCAAAATACTGCTAATTGTCTTCTCAAACCATCCCTGGGCTGCTCTGCTAAGGACTTTGTACAATTCCCACCTCTCTGGTGCTTCCCATTTGTCTTAAATCATTAAAAAGAGAGGAAAAACCCCAAAACCAGAGTGGAGCTTCTTCAAGCTCCTGCCAAGTAGGTCAAGCTCTTCCCAAGGGTAGGGTTTGGGAAACGGGAAATGTTATTCAGAGAGACTTTCTCCAAGTTGTTTGGTGAGCTGAAGACAGCTGGAAGCTCAAGTGTGGTTTCAGGCATTGGTTCAAGACTCATTTTCAAGTGGTGATAAAAATTGTTTGGTCTGATCAGAGCTCCCAGGAAACTGAATCTTGGCAAACCCTGGAATTCTGTGATGGAGGAGGAGCTGCAGGATCTGAGATAGACAGAAAGGATACTACTGAAAATGGGACAAACCCAACTCCTTGTGTTTTCAGCTGCTGAAAATGAATCATGAGCCAGCAATGTGCCCTCATGGCCAAGAAGGCCAATGGTCTCCTGGGGTGCATGTGGCCAGCAGGTCAAGGGAGGTTCTACTCTCCCTCTGCTCTGCCCTGGTGAGGAAACAGCTGGAGGACTGGGTCCAGTTCTGGACTCCAAGGTTCTAGAGAGACAGGGAACTACTGTCTCCAGTGGAGGCTCCAAAGCTGCTGAGGGTCCTGGAGCTTCTTTGTGAGGAGGAAAAGCTGAGAGCCCTGGGGCTGTTGAGCCTGCAGAAGAGCAGCCTGAGAGGGGATCTGCTCAGTGCTCAGCAAGAGCTAAAGGACCTCTGGGGGATAAGAGGATGGGGCCAGACTTTTGTCAGTGTTTCCCAATGACAGGACAAGGGACACCAGGCACAAACTGGAACCCACGAGGTTCCAGAAGGAGAAACCTCCTGACTTGAGGGTGCTGGAACACTGGAACTAGTGTTCCAATGCTGCCAACCAATGCTGCCCAAAGAGGTTGTGGAATCTTCTTCTCTGGAGAGATTCCAAACCCTCCTGGACGTTGTGATCCTCAGCAACCTGCTCTAGGTGGCCCTACTTTAGCAAAGGAGTTGGACTAGATGACCTCCAGAGGTCCCTTCCAGCCCCCACCATGCTGGAATTCTATGATCTCCAACTAGAGCAGGTTGCCAGAGCCCTGTCCAACCTGACTTGGAATGGTTCCAGGGATGGGGCATCTGCCACCTCTCTGGGCAACCTGGGCCAGGGTCTCATCACCCTCAGCATAAAGAATTTCTTCCTTCTCTCCAGTCTAAATCTCTCCTTTTTGAGTTTCAAACCATCACCCCTGGTCCTGTCATTATCAGTCCTACTGAAATAACAATTAGATTGGATTGGATGGAGGAGGAAAAGGACAGTTTGGTTGACAGGAGGTTGGCAGCCATTGTTGGGTCTAATAGGTACAGTGTGGGGGTGAGTGGGGTTGGAGAGATGTCCTTAAATGGAAAGGGGGGGAAAAAGCAGTGGATTTTAAAGAGCAGTTGTCAGGTGGCTACCAGGCCACCACAATGTCTGCCAGGCTGATATTAACATCTCAGGAGGCTTCTGGTGTGAATAAAAGAGCCTTTTCCCACAGTCCTAAAGCAATCAGCAGAAAATAAGTCATTTCTGGGATGAAATGAAGCCAAAAGAATCATCTCCCTCTGCTGTAATTTTCCTTCAACATGAAGCTCTGAAGCTCTCAGGATAAATGGGTACTGGGGACGTGTTTTAGGTGGAAAGCAGCAGTGAGAAGAAGAATGTGGAGCATTAAAAATGGATTAGGCCATGTCAGTTCTTGACTGCTTGCCTGAGACACATTAAATATGTAGGACTGAAAGCCCAGATCTTCTGCTGATTACACCACAGCTCATACTGGTCTTCTCCAATCTGCTGCTGCCTGTGCAAAATGGGGTTTTACCTTGTCCTGATGGCTTGGCAGAAGGGACCTCTTCTATCAGGTCTCTTTTTCTCCTTCTTTTCCAATCACAGCCTATTCTTCACCCCCTTTGCAACCATCTTCCACAGCTTCCAGTTCAGAACTAATGTATGGTAAGGTGAAGCTTCCATTTTCTTCCTAATTTGCTTTTTTTGTTCTGAAATAAGGGGGATCTGAGGCAGGTTCCTGTTTTCCTAAAGCATTGGAAGTAGGGGATCTGTAAGTGGGAAATAACTTGTGTGGTTACTGGGTGGTCTCCTTCTGGTTTTAATGACTCAGGTGAAGTTCTTGCAGCCCCTAGTGAGATTCTTGCAGCTTCTACTCAGGTTCTTAAAGTCTGGTGAGTTTCTTGAAGCTGCTGATAAGATTCTTGCAGCCTCTGCTCAGGTTATTAAAGTGTCTGGTGAGGTTCTTGTAGCCTCTGGTGAGGTTCTTACAGCTGGCATACCGGGAATGGGGTCTGAAATGAGTAGATTGGAAAATTGGAGTCATAGAATCACTGAATTGTTTTGGTTGGAAGAGACCCCTAAGATCTTCAAGTCCAACTGTTAACCCAGCACTGCCAAGCCCACTGCTAAACCATGTCCCTCAGCATCACATCTCCACAGCTTTGAAACCCCTCCAGGAATGAGGACTCCACCATTGCCCTGGGCAGCCTGGGATAGGCTTTGACAGCCCTTTCCTTGAAGAAATTGTTCCTCATGTCCAACCTAAACCTCCCCCAGGGCAAGTTGGGGCCATTTAATCTTTGTCCCATCACTTGGGAGAAGAGACCAACCTCCACCTGGTTCCATCCTCCTTTCAGGGAGTTGTAGAGAGCCAGAAGGTCTCCCCTCCTTTCCTCTAGGCTGAACAACCCCAGGTCCCTCAGCCACTCCTCACAAGTTCTCCTGACCCTTCACCAACTTTGTTGCCCTTCTCTGGACATGCTCCAGATACTTTCTGCAACCCCTTGTTTCTCCATCTCAGCCTCACATATTTAGGAGCCCAACTAATTGAGAGTCTTCTGAAAGAGTTGTCTGGCTCCAGCAAACAAGCTTCTCTGTGGCTCCTTCTCTTGCAAAACGCCAGGGAGGCTGAGATGGGAGGGCAGTGCTTTGGAGAAGAGGGCTCACTGCCAGGTCCTCTGGAGACAGCGGGCCCACTGGAATAGCCTGCCCAGGGCAGTGGTGGAGTCACCATCCCTGGAGATATTTAAATGGTATGTGGACCTGGTCTAGTGACCATCTTGCAGTGCTGGGTCGAAGGTTGGACTGGATGATCTTGAAGGTCTCTTCCAACCAAAGACATTCTGTGATTCTGTGGTGTGCTTTGGCAGCCCCATCTGCAGAGCTCCCCAGAGTAGACCTTCTGAATAGATGTGTCATCAGCCAAAATGAAGAAGGAGGTCTCCCCTGAGGCCTTGTCTCCTGAGGAGCCTGGAGAACTGCTGCGAGATGGAGGATAAAGGGATGACAGGACTTCTCTGTGGAAGGAGATGGGCATTAAGCTTACAGCTCATAGAATCTTAGAATGGTTTGGGTGGGAAGGGACCTTTAACAGTCCTCTAGTCCAACACCCCTGCAGTCAGCAGGGTCATCTGCAACTCGAGCAGGTTGCTCGGAGCCCCAAACAACCTGACCTGTGATGGGGCATCTCCCACCTCTCTGGGCAACCTGGGCCAGGGTCTCACCACCCTCAGTGTCAAACATTTCTGCCTTCTCTCCAGTGTAAATCTCCCTCTTTTAGTTTCAAACCATCACCCTTGTCCTGTCACAAGAAGTCCTGTTAAAAATCTGGCCTCGTCTTTCCTGTAGCCCCCTTGAAGTCCTAAAAGGCCACCAGAAGGTCTTCCCAGAGCCTTCCCTTCCCCAGGCTGTACACCCCCAACAGCCTGTCCTTGCAGCAGAGATGTTCCAAGCCTCAATACCACAACCTTACATCACTGGTGGCCCTGACAGCAGGCTTGACATGAAGATGGGTTTGTGAACGTGACCTTCTTCATGAGCTCAGTCACACTCCTGCATGTGAGAACTTAGATGATAAAACATCCCACTGAAACTCTTCTCCTCTTGGCTTTGGGGCAGTGCCTTTGGGACAGGACAACTTGAAACCTGATTCCACTCTACTTGTAGCCAGAGCAGGCTACAAGTCACCAACTTCTCTCTTTGAAGCTGTCAACAGCCAAGCCATTGAGGAGAGCAGGGACGGTGGAGGGAGGGGACAACCAGAGTCTCTTTTCCTGGGCAGATGGAGATCTGTCAGCAGTTTTGACAGATGGGCTTCTGGACTGAGCTTCGCTGCCACGCTTCAGAGCTGCCTGCTGTTGCTGCAGATCTGCTTTCCATGGGGGGTTCGATTAGCTTCACAGTTTGGGCTGAAGGTGTCAAACAATCTCCTTCCCTCAGCTGCCTCCCCACCCGTGCTCATGCTCAGGTGGCCAACTCCTTCATAGTGCCAGAGGTGAGCTCAAGAGGTGGTTGACGACTTGGCAGTGTTGGGTTTGTGTTTGACCTCGATGATCTCAAAGGTCTTTTCCAACCTAAATGAGTCGATGATGCTGTGACTATTGAGATGAAGCTGGCAGAAAAACAGCTGTGCCCTTTATCCCTCTTTTCCGCCCTCGCTTGCTGTGGCCACATGGAACCACTCCAGAAGGCTTGGAGAAACACTGCTGGCTCTGTTCTCCACCCGTGTCCTGCACAGACAGCGGATGTGGTCAAGGTCCACGGCCTGTGTGAGCACAGGTCTGGAGGCACCATGCCGCATAAGCTCAGAGTCTTTTCCAAGCTTAATGTTTCTGTTCAGGTGAGGGGGTGACCTTCTGGAAAGCAGCTCTGCAGAGAAGGACCTGGGACTGTTGGTGGACAAGCTGCCCATGAGCCAGCAATGTGACCTCCTGGCCAAGAAGACCACTGGTCTCCTGTGGCACATGAAAGAGGCATGTGGCCAGCAGCTGGAGGAAGGTTCTTCCACTCTACTCTGCCCTGGTGGGGATACAGCTGGAGAACTGGGTCCAGTTCTGGGCTCCCCACTTCAGGAGAGACAGGAAACTACTGGAGAGACTCCAGCAGAGGGTGGGAAGATGCTGAGGGGCCTGGAGCATCTCTGTGAGGAGGAAAGGCTGAGGGCCCTGGGGCTGTTGAGCCTGGAGAAGAGCAGCCTGAGAGGGGATCTGATCAATGCTCAGCAAGAGCTAAAGGGCTGGGGGCAAGAGGCTGGGGCTTGTCAGTGATGCCCAGTGACAGGACAAGGGCAGCTTGGTCTAGGTGACCCTGCTTTAGCAGAGAGGTTGGACTGGAGGATCTCCAGAGGTCTGTTCCAATCCCCACCATTCTATGTTTCTAAGCCCCACCACACCTGATCTTCTGAGAAAGTCTGTCCAGCTGTGGAGCAACCTAAAACCTCAAGAGCTGCCCCAGGTCCTCCTGAGCATTGCTCAATCTGCTCTATCCTAATTTATGCTAATAAGCTGAGCTTTCATCTCATCTCCAAGCTCTTGCACTGCGGGGCTTGAGTGTGTGTCACTGTCTGGGACATGTCACCCTTTGCTTTGGATGGAAATATCTTCTCAGTGAGCTGCAGGAGGAGGAGAAGCAGCTTTTTTTGTGCTCTTCGTTTCAACGCCGCTGGGGTTTTTGTACTCTAATCAGGAGGGGGTTGATGGCCTAATTAAAACCAGGGACTTAATAATGGGTCTTCTGCGGTGCGGAAAATCCACAGGCAAAATCCAAGTCAAACTTTGGAGACCAAAGAGCTTCTTGTGGGTGCTTCAATCGATGGTAATTAGGGGTGTGGTGCTTAAGGAATATTAATTAGCCTCATGGGTGAGGCTGGGGAGGCAGAAAAATGCTGCTGCTGCTGCTCCCTCCACCTCAGTTCCTCATGGAACTGAGCTGCTGAGCTAAGCATGGGGATAATGAACAAGATTTGTTAGGTGACCTTCTCCAATATTTGGTTAAAAACAAATTAACCAACCAAAGTGAACCACTTTGAAGAGCTGGGTGTCAAGTGGATGGGCCCAGACTCTTGTCCATTGATAGGACAAGGTGCAACGGGCATGAACTGAAAGCCAGGGGGTTCCATCAGGAGCAACCTCTTGGCGTGGAGGGTTCAGAGCCCTGGAGCAGGCTGCCCAGAGAAGTTGTGGAGTCTCCTTTGGAGAGATTCCAAACCCATCTGGACATCGGGATCCTGGCCAATCTGCTTTAGCCAAGAGGGTTGGACTAGATGGTCTCCAGAGGTGCCTTCCAATCCCCACCATTCTGTGACTCTGTGATGCTTTACTGGCTGGTTTCACCAACCGAGTTTCCATCATCTCCACCATTCTGCTTGGGGTAAGGGTTGATGGTTTCATGGCAATAAGAGATTTAAGAGGACATGTAGCAAGTGTTGACAAAGGGGTTGGTTCATCTAAGCATTGTGGCTGGTTTCTACAGGTGGACAAGTGTCCTACCAGAGCATTCCCTTGTCTGCCAGTGGGATTGAGAGCCTAGAAGACGCCTGTTCTATCCACAGCCAGCAGGTTAAGAGCTTCTCTTGCCACAGCCCTGAGGACAGGCTGAAGGCATCTCTCTATCCTTGGAATATCTAAATTAGATCTAAATTACCCTGGGAATCCTTCAAGGCTTCTTCTGGGTGGGTAATGAGGCAGAAAGCCATCATTTAACAAGCCCTTTCCAGGAGAAAGAGGGAGATTAGTCAACTAGAGAAGTTCTTCACTGGGAGGGTGGTGAGACACTTGAGCAGGTGGCTCAGAGAGGTGAGAGATGTCCCATCCTTGGAAACATTCCAGGTTAGGTTGGCTGAGGCTCTGAGCAATTTGATCTAGATGAGGATGGGACAGTCTTTATCAGGACCTGTTGTGACAGGACAAGAGGAGATGGTTTAAAACAAAAAGGGGGATCTGAGGGAGAAATTCTTCACTTTGAGGGTGGTGGGACACCACAACCACCCAGGTTGCCCAGAGAGGTGGGAGATGCCCCATTCCTGGAACCATTCCAAGTCAGGTTGGATGGGGCTTTGAGTAACCTGCTGTAGTTGAAGATGGTCCTGCTGACTGCAGGGTGGTTGGAATAGATGACCTTAAAAGGTCTCTTCTGTGATTCTTTGATTCTCTATTTGTAGTCACTTGGGGGTGCAGGTGGTCAAAAGCTGCTCAGATCTTTGGTGGAGAAACCCAACTGGCAGCAGGTTTGTTTTCTGTCAGGTGACAGCTGGAGCAGAAGAATGGGTTTGAAGGTTCAAAAGAGAAGGCCACAGCAATTAAAACCAGTTGGAGGTAGGAGAAAAATAGCTGCAGTAATGACAGGAGTGAAGGTGGTGATCAGGAGGAAGACGGTGGGGCAGAGTTATCAATTAGATAGTGACTCAGGAGATCACAATGACCAAGGGACACCTGAGTGCTGAGCTTTGTGGGTGGCCAAAGCATGCAGAACTTGTTCTTAACCTTGGTAAGAGCCTATTATTGGATGCAAGAGATGTACCTGGTGGTCTTGATGACAGTGCAGACAAGCTCAGGTTTCTTCTGATGCATTTAAAGTCATGCAATCATTGAATGGGTTGGGCTGGAAAGGTCCTTAAAGGACATCTAGTCCAATCCCACTGCAGTCTGGTGGACAACCAGGTCCAGATGTTGAGTCTGGGATATCAGATCTGTTTTGGGGTCTGATTTTTGCATGATCAGATCTTTGTCACCCTAAACAAGAAAGAAAATCTTCCCTTTCAGCAGCAAAATTTCCATTTTAAAATTAAAACCAGCTCAGGGAGGTCTGAGGACCTGTGAGATCCAAAAGGTCACACAAAGAGATGAGGCTTGAGTTCTCAGCTGTGGCACGTGAGATGGCTTTTTGTGAAATATTCATCTCCCTGGCAGCTGCTCACTGTGTTCCTCTGAGATCTGCTTAACCCAGTTTCTCCTCCTGCAGCATCCACGGCAACAAGACAGATTTTGGTTTGCTACATGCTGTGGTGGCTTCGTTGTAGGACTGGTGAGGAGCGATGGAAGGGAACCTTGGGACATGAATCATAAAATTATTGAATGGCTTGGGTTGGAAAGAACTTTTAAAGGTCACCTAGTCCAAACTTTCTGCCATGGGCAGGGACATCTTCAGCTACAGCAGGTTGCTCAAAGACCAGTCCAACCTGAGCTGGTTCCAGGGATGGTGCATCTAGCACCTCTCTGGGCAACCTGGACCAGGGTCTCGTCACCCTTGTCATAATTTCTTCCTTCTGGTCTAAATCTCCCTCTTTTACTTTAAACCCATCACCCCTTGTCCTGTCACATCCTTCATACAGACTCCTTTTAAGTTTGGGAAGGCCACCAGAAGGTCTTCCTGAAACCTTCTCCTCTCCATGCTGAACAACCCCAACTCTCACAGCATGTTCTCACAGCAGAGGTGCTCCATCACTCTGATCATCTCATATCATGAGACAGACCTACTGCTGCCACCATGTCCTTCCTTTGCTTGCTGGCTTCTCTCCTAGGTCTAAATTTGACTGCAACATCTGCTGGACAGCTTGAGCTTGGACCTTTGCCTTGGTTGAGCTGTGCATAGTGGCTTCAGTCCATTCAGACAAGGTCCTGTGAGGGTTGATGTGCATCAAGCTGAAGGAACACCAGCAATGGGGTGGTCTCTTTCTATTTGCATTTATTGACTGCTGAAGTGTTTGAGGACAGACTTGGTGGGCCATAGTGCCCTGAGAACCTCCAGGGCTGTAGAAAGCAGTCTCACTGCAGTAGGAAAGGTCCATGGGAAAGGGAAGAGGTCTTGTACTGCCTCAAGACATGGAGATCCCTTAACAGGTCTGTTCTGAAGTACTTAGTGCTGTGCTAATGGGCTTTGTCCCATTAATTGGGAGAAGTGGAGAACAGGAGATGGTTTCTCCCAAGTTGGTCCAAGAACTCTATACATTGTCCCTGTAGATGCATCTTCCTCACTTCTGGTCCCAACCTTGGGATCACAGGAATAATGATCATGTTTTAGCCAACCTTCACTTAGATCTTTGCTCTCCTGCCACCTTCTCCAGAAGTTGCATCCATCCTCTTGGATGGTACCCAACTGGAACATGCAGCTTGTGGGGTGGATAACCTAAAAAACCCTGAGGAAAAACTTGAAAGGCTTGTTACTCTTTGGAGTCTTCTTGGTTCTCAAGTATTTGATGAGTTGCATCTCCATACAAATGTCGCTCTGCAGTTAGTGGTTGTAAGGAGAAGGCTCCTGGGCTTGGCTGTTTTTACTCTTTAGTAGCTGAAGGACCATCATGAGATGGACTCTGGCTTTGTGTTGCCTTTCCTGGCAGGAAACTATGCCAAACATACTTGCTATGTACTTCACTGTTCTCTGGTTGCTTCTGCTGTGTTGCTGTGTGTCCCAGTTGTGGCCACAAAAGAAGCAGCTGTGGACAGCATGGTGTCTTGAGCACACCCAGCCACTGCTGGTTTCGAGACATCTCAGATACTTGCCACCACCTGACATAACTGGAGAGAATTCACCAGTTTGTTAGAGTAAACTCTGTACACACCCCAAAGATGTGGAGATGTCTTAGGTGTAGGTCCATGGGTGTCTGAGCAACCTGCTGTAGTTGAAGATGTCCCTGCTGTCTGCAGGGGTTGGACTTGATGACTTTCAAAGGTCCTTTCCAACCCAAACCATTTGCCTTTGAATTCATTTTGGAGGAGGTGTTTATTTCACAGAGATGAATGGACTTTCCTTGGCCATGTAGCTGATGGACACAAGAGTATGACCTCGGTCAGGTCTTCAGAAGCTTACTAGAGTGGCTTGACCACAAAAGGCATAGGGAAGTGGAGACAAAAAGGAAGCCACTCGCATGTGGTTGCACAATGAAGCTGCAGAAGATTGGGGATTAAACAATAGAAAGCTGGAAGTTCACCAGGGTGTGAGAGCTCCCATGGTCCAAAGACTCCAGATTCTTCTGGAAACACTGGTTACCATGACCATAGCATGACCATGACCATAACACTCAGCACTGCAAGTTCAAAGGCTCCTTCCCATTTCATGCTTTGAGCCTGGACCAGGTTGCCCAGCAAGGTGGTAGATGCCTCATCCCTGGAGACATTCAAGATAAGGTTTGCAACCTTAGAGCAACCCACTCTGTTTGAAGATCATGAAATCATAGAGTGGTAGGGTTTGGAAGGGAGCTCTGGAGATTATCAAGTCCAACCCCCTGTCACAGCAGTATCACCTAGGCCAGGTCATACAGGAACGCATCCAGATGGGTCTTGAAAGTCTCTAGACAAGAAGACTCCACCTAAGATGTCCCTGCTCAGTGCAGGGGGTTGGACTGGATGACCTTTGAAGGACTCCCCCAACTTGAACCCTTCTGAGATGTTATGAACTTTATCACTTGGCTCCAAATTTATTCCTGCAGTTGTAAGACTGGGACAAATGCTCTTCTCTGTCTTCAGATCCCTCCAGAAGTGGGTTAAAGATCAGGATCTGAGCATGGTTCAGCTCCAGCAGCAGCTATTGGAGCAATTACTCAGGCTAATTGTAGTCAGATGTGTAATTAAATGGATGAAGGTAATTAAGAGTCGTTAACATTAATATGATAACACGTCCTGCCACAGGGCTCTTCTTATCTGAGACCTCACTGTAACAAATCAAGGCCCACCAAAGATGGTGCTGATGGTTGCAGAGGCAACATGATGTAATTTTCCAGCATTTTAGTCCTACAGAAGGAGCAGAACTTCCATCTTTGAGGGTGCTGGAGCCCTGGAGAAGGCTGCACAGAGAGGTCGTGGAGTCTCCTTCTCTGGCGAGATTCCAAACCCTTCCTGAACGCTGCAATCCTGGGCAGCTTGCTCTGTGTGACTCTGGTGGAGCAGGGGGGTTGGACTAGGTTATCTTTGTGATGACCTACCTTTTGAGAGGATGAGTTTATCACAGACTGGATGAAGAAAGGCTGAAAGAGTTGGGATTGTTCAGCCCAGAGAAAGCTCCAGGGAGGCCTTCTTGTGGCCTTTCAGTACTTAAAGGGGACCTAGAAGAAAGCTGGAGACAAACCTTTGACAGGGCCTATTGGGACAGGACAAGAGGTGATGGTTTGGAACTAAAAAAGGGAGATTTAGATGAGATCCAAGGAAGAAATTTGTTATGATAAAGATGGTGAGACTCTGGCCCAGGTTGCCCAGAGAGGTAGGAGATGCCTCCATCCCTGGAGGTCAGGCTGGTTGGGGCTCTGAGCAACCTGCTCGAGTTGCAGATAGCCCTGGTGACTGCAGGGGGACCGGACTGGATGACCTTTGAAGGTCCTGTCTAATCCAAACCATTCAATGATTTCACAATAAAACAGCCCTCTTCCACCTGCCTACTAAAGAAGGCTTCATCCAACCTTGAATGTTCCTGTGAGTGAGGCATCTACCACATAGGTAAGATGTCTCATTAGGTTTGCTCCATCCAACCTGACCTTGAATGTTCTCATGAATGGGGGGCATCTACCACCCAGTTAGAAACCTCATTAGGTTGTGTCATCCAACCTATTTGCAGAAATGGGGCATCTACCACCTCTCTGATCATCCTGTACTACAGGAGATGTGACAACAAGGGAGGACATGCTGCCATGGGCCACTACAGAGCTAGTTTGGGGGGCTGAGATGGTGTAGGCATCATTTTCTTGCTTGGTAGCATCTGGCGAACATTTTTCTGCAAGGGTTCCCAGCAGCAGGCAAAGCTGGCAGCGTAAGAAGAGCTTTGAATAGCTGGAGCTGAATGAGGAATTGGGGAGGTTGGAGGACTTTGTGTTTCTTCTCCTTTGTTTTAGGACCAAATTAGCACCCAACCCCTCTCTTATTTCCACATGCGGCGGGAGCTCCTCTAGAATCTGGGGGAGGAGGAGGAGGAACAAAAGCAAAGCCGCCGGCAAGATGTGGTTTTGGAAGCAGTATGTGGCTGCTGACAAATGGTCTTAGTAGTTCTGAGAATGTTCAACCCACCTTCAGACCCTGGAGATCAGGATTTAATGGTGGGTTTCAGCTTTTTTTCCCTCATTGGGAATAATGCATCGAGTCCTCAGGAGAAGTTTTGACCCTTGGAGCTGTCAAACATGAAGTAGTTGAGATGCCCTCTTGATTCAGGCTGTGCTTTCGAATTGGAGGAACAGAAAATCTCCATAAATGGCAGAAAGAGCTGGGATGGAGAGCACAGCTTATACCAAAGAGAAGCTTTCCTGCTCACTCAAGGAGGCTGCAGAGAGCTTCTTGGGTCTGGAGGTTTCATGGATGGAGTGGGGCCTGAGGAGACCACAGAATGGTCAGAGAGTTGGAAGCCCTCTGCTGTGACAACAGGCTGGGAGAGCTGGGGTTGTTCAGCCTGGAGAAGAGAAGGCTTCAGGGAGGCCTTGTGATGGCCTTTCAGAACTTGAAGGGGGTCTATAGGAAAGGTGGGGATGTTCTTCATAGCAGAACCTGTGGTGGCAGGACAAGGGGTGATGTATTGAAACTAAAGGAGGGAAATTTAGACTGGATCTGAGGAAGAAATTCTTCACCATGAGGTTGGTGAGACCCTGGCCCATGTTGCCTAGAGAGGTGGTAGAAGCCCCATCCCTAGAACCATTCTAGTTCAGGTTGTTTGGGGCTCTGAAGAACCTGCTCCAGTTGCAGATGTCCCTGCTGACTGCAGATGACCTTTAAAAGTCCCTTCCAACCCAAACCGTTCCCTGTGATAGGTACAGAGGCTCATCCAACCTTCTGCAGTCCTGGGTGGTTGTGTCCATTGCAGCTCTTCTCCAGGTGGCCATCCGTTTTAGACACGGACAAATGAGGGGAGGGGAAAGAGGACAATCCCTTTGGGCTGGAAACAGCAGAGGACATCTCTAATGGACTTCATGGCCACAGAGTGCTTGGTGGAATGAGAAAGAAGGGCAAGGTGTGGCACCAAAAGCATGAAGCACGCTAGAGCTGTTGAGTGTTTGATCCACACCACGTGTGCTGCTAATCTGGTTGTCTTCCAAGGCACCATGATGTCACTGCTGGGTTCTTTTTTCTTCCTTTTCTCTCTGCTGGAGTGGGCTGGGAGAACATTACCACATATGGACATCTCTGGATTGTGGAGGTCTCTGCAGTACTGCTGGTTCTCAGCAAATATAGCATGGAAAAGATACCTGTGGTGCTTGGAACAGAAGAAAAATGAGATCTTCAGGCTTCCAGGAGGAGCATCAGACCAGGCTGTCCCCTGCCCCAGACAGCCCAGCCTGGCTGAACAGATGGTGCTGCAGCCTGCTCACCCCAGGAGAGTCATCCTGACCATTGGCTAATTGGTATGGGGGAGAACCTCTTCCTCACTGAGGACCAGATGGGTCTGCAGATCTTTTAGAGGGCATCACAGAATCATGAAGGTTGGAAAAGACCTCCAAGATCATGGAGTCCAACCATTAACCCACCACTGCCAGGGCACCACTAAACCATGGACCTCAGCTCTGCATCTCCATGGCTTTGAAACCCCTCCAGGGATGGGGACTCCACCACTGCCCTGGGCAGCCTGGGCTAGACCTGGACAAGCCTTAAGGGACAGAAATTGTTCCTCATGGCCAACCTCAGCCTCCCCTGGGGCAACTTGAGGCCAATTCATCTTGTCCTGTTCCATGTTCCTTGGGAGAAGAGCCTGACACCCATGTGGCTCCAGCCTCTTTTCAGGGAGTTACCGAGATCTGGAAAGTCTCCTCTCAGCCTTCTTTTTTCCTAGCTGAACAACCCCAGGTCTCTTATCTTGGCTCAGATAGTTTCTCCTCCTTCTCTGGGATTTTCTGCCTTGGCCAGAACAAATGCTCTTGGTTTGGGGGTTTCCTTCTACTGCTGCCTTAATTCTAGCTGGTGTAATAATGACATGGAGGAGAAACTCATCTGCTCCAAGTGCCTCCTTCCAATGGTCATGACACTTACGCAGGAGGATCTTAATCTCAGTCTTAATTTTGATCATGAAATGCAAAGTTATGGATGCCCCCTCCCTGGAGGTGTTCAAGGCCAGACTGGATGAGGCCTTGAACAAGCTGGTCTAGCTGAAGATGTCCCTGCCCATGGCAGGGGAGTTTGAACTAGATGATCTTTAAGGTCCTTTCTAACCCAAACCATTCTATGAATCTATGGTCTACATCCCCCTGGGAGCAGGAATGGTCCTGAGGGAGAGCAGGACAAGGGATGATGTTCATAATTATTGTGGTGCTGAGGGACATGGTTTAGTGGTGGTAGCTTGGTAGTAGTGCTGGGATTGTGAGCTCCAGGTGAGCATTTGGACTTGATAATCTCAAAGGTCTCTCCCAGCCACAACAGTTCTATGATCCTGTGGCTGGATGTTCTGGGGCAGACCCATCTTTATTGTAGGTGGTGAGATGGTCTGGGAGGAGGGGGCAGATGGGGAGCAAGCTGCTTTCCTCACTGACTCCTAAATCCTGCTGGCAGCCCAAGTGACAGGTTTGACACCAACTGTGCCAGGCGGCGGGTCCTGAGCTCCTGGGGTGATTGATAGCGGTGGAACATATGGCTGGCACTCAGCGCCGGCGGCAGGCGTCTGCCCTCGCTTGGGCTCTGCTGCTTAGACTCCCTGCATCAGTTTGGAGGAATGATCCAAGGTTTTCATGGAATGGGTTGGGTGGGAAGGAATCTTTAAAGGTCATCTAATCCAATCTCCCTACACTGAGCAGGGACATCCTCAACTAGATCAGGTTGCTCAGAGCCCAAACAACCTGCAGGGTTTGCTCACCAAATTAGCATGGAACCATCAGCTGGTTTGGGTTGGAAGGACCTTTAAAGGTCATCTAGTCCAATCCCCCTACAGTCAGCAGAGACAGCAACTAGAGCAGGTTGCTCAGAGCCCCATCAAGCCTGATCTTGAATATCTCCAATAATGTGGTATCTACCATCTCTCTGGACAGCCCATGCCAATGCTCCACCACCCTCATAGTAAGAACTTCTTCCTAATGTCCATTTTAAGTCCACCTCTCTCAATCTGCTGGTCACACTTCTTTGGGTGCAGTCCAGGCTGGGCTGCAAGTGCCCATTGCTGGCTCATCCACCAGCACCCCCAAGTCCTTCTCCACAGAGCTGCTCTCCAGCCATTCATCCCTCAGCCTGTGCTGATAAATGAGGATTGTCCCAACCCACATGCAGGACCTTGTACCTGGCCTTGTTGAACCTCATGAGGTTCACCTGCTTTTTCAGGTGCCTCTGGATGACATCCTGTCCCTCTGACATACTGACCGCACCACTGAGCTTGGTGTCATCTGCAAACTTGCTGAGGGTCGGCTTGATCCCCCTGTCCACGTCATTGATGAAGATACTAAACAACGTGTCCCACCACAGACCCCTGAGGGACACCACTTGTCACCCATCTCCATCTGGACATTCAGCTGTTGACCAGTACCCTCTGGGTGTGACCATCCAGCCAATTCCTTTTAGTTTTTGTCTCCTTGTTCTCATAGTGAAATGTGATGCTTGAGGAGCAAGGAAGGGGCTTGAGATGGTGGTTGAGGAGCAGAAGCTCCAATTATCCACTGCGTGATTGGACTTATTCCTGTATCTTTGCAGAGGATGGAGGGATTTTGTGGTGGGTCAGCAAACATTTCCTTGCTGCTTTGCTTGGGTAGAATCACATAGAATCCCAGCATGGTGGGGTTTGGAAGGGACCTCTGGAGATTGTCCAGTCCAACTCCCCTGCTCCATCAGAGTCACCCACAGCAGGTTGCCCAGGATCACAATGTCCAGGCAGGTTTGGAATCTCTCCAGAGAAGAAGACACCACAACCTCTCTGAGCAGCCTGGTCCAGGGCTCTGAACCCTCTGAGCAAAGCTCTTCCTTTGCTCTCTGGAGCAACCATCTTGGAGCTTTGAAGCTCTTGATGTTTTCCAGCCTTATCTCTCAGTCCTATAAGTAGTTCCGCTGGGAAGAGCAGGGGGAGCATCCTGCTTCCAGCCGTTCTCCTCCTGTCAGAGCATGACCAAGAGGTTATCTGATATTTAGGTGTGAGCAGGCTCTTGCTGGTGATCTCCACCATCCTTCAGAAAGGTCATCTTGTCTTACAGCCTCTAATTGTTTCCATGATCTCTGGCTCAGACTGGGAATTTACAGGAGGCGGCAACTGCAACAGTTAACTGGTGTCCTGAGAACAAGGAATGGCTTGTTTTCATCCCAGGGTTGGCATGAGTCATCCCAAATCACCATCCCTCCTCCTCCTCCTCCTCCTTCTCCTCCCCTCCATCCCTCCCATTGTCCCCAACCCAGCCGCCATGGGAAATCAAATGATGTCAGGACCATGACAGGTGGCTGCGTTTTGGCCTCGAAGCAGAGCGAGTCACCTGCTCATGGAGCAGCTGCTGCTTCCAGCCTTGCTCCTCTGCACTACTGAGGCTCTTGTGGGAGTAAGGACAAAGTTCTTCTTGTAAACCCCCCCTCCAAGAGCATGCTCAGTGTCTGGAAGACAGGTGCTTGAGCCCACTGGAGTTGTGCCAATGGATAATCTCCTGGAGAGCCCATGGGGTGGAGTAATGTTCTTCTTGGTGTGGCAGCTCTGGTGTTTGTGTCTCCTTGGTCTTTCACTGATGTCCAGTTCCATAAATATTTATCAAGTGGATGAAAACAACCTTTCCAGACCCCCATGTGATGCCAGTTAGAGCTGGAGGTGCAATCACTGAGGCTTATTCCTTGTTCTCCAAATGTTTTCTTTCTCCAAGTGGTATTGTTGGAATGTTCATGGAAGGACAAATTGAGCACCAGGGGCCAACCTGCTTCATCCCAGCTTGGAGTTAGATATTTAAGGGTTTGTGTCTCCCATGATATTCTCCCAGGGAAGGCTGGGAAGTGTGGGTGACATGAGTGGTCAGTGAGGTGGATAAGTACTGGCTGAAGGGCAGACTTCAGAGGATTGTGATCAACAGTACAGGGTCTAGTTGGAGTCCTGGAGCTTGTGGTGTTCCCCAGGGATGAGGACTGGGTCCTGTCTTGTCCAGCTTCTTCACCAATGACCTGGATGAAGGGATGTTGTGGACTCTCAGCCAGTCTGCTGATGATACCAAGCTGGGAGGAGTGGCTGACACCCCATCAGGCTGTGGTGCCATTCAGTGAGACCTGGGCAGATGGGGGAGAGAAACCTCATGAAGTTCAACCAGGGCAAGTGTAGGGACCTGCATCTGGGGAGGAACAACCTCCTGCACCAGTACAGGTAAGGGGTGACCTGCTGGAGAGCAGCTTCAGATAATTAGTGATAGAACAATGGATCAATGGCCAACATTAATGTGATGAGCTTCAACCAGGCCAAGTGCCAGGTCCTGCACTTGGGGCACAACAACCCCAAGCAGCGCTCCAGGCTTGGGACAGCTGGCTGGAAAGCTGCTGGCAGAAAGGGACCTGGGGGTGCTCATGGACAAGCAGCTGAATAGGAGCAAGCAGTGTGGCCAGGTGGCCAAGAAAGCTAAGGGCTTGCTGGCTGGGATTAGAAATGCTGTGTCCAGCAGGAGTGGGGAGGGGATTGTCCCCTTGTCCTCAGCTCTGGGGAGGCCACACCTTGAGTATTGTGTCCAGTTTTGGGCACTTCAATGCAGGAGAGATGTGGAGGTGCTGGAGTGAGTGCAGAGGAGGGCAACAAAGCTGGTGAAGGACCTGGAGAATAAATCTTATGAAGAGCGACTGAAGGAGATGGGGCTGCTTAGTTTGGAGAAGAGGAGGCTGAGGGGAGACCTCATTGCTCTCTACAACTACCTAAAAGGATGCTGTGGAGAGGCTGGGGCTGGTCTCTTCTCACAAGTAATTAGTGATAGAACAAGAGGGAATGGCCTCAAGCTACAACTGGCTAGGTTTAGACTGGACATTAAGAAGATTTTTTTCAGGGCAAGAGTGGTCAGGCATTGGAATGAGCTGCCCAGGGAAGTGGTGGTTGAGTCACCAAGCCTGGATGTGTTTGAATGTGGTGCTTGGGGATATGGTTTAGGGGTGAGCCTTGTAGAGTGGGGTTCTGGGTTGGACTTGGTGATCCTGAGGGTCTGTTCCAACCTGAATGTTTCTGTGATTCTGTGATTAATGAAGTTCTTGCCAATATTTGTATAGAGTTTGCTGGCTGGGAGCTGGGCATTGAGGTGTTTGATGTCCACCTCCTGTGGTTCTTTGCTTCTACCATCTCAGTGTTGAAACAGGAGCTCCTGGGATTTGCTGAATCCCTTTTTTAGGAAACGTTTGGGAGGTTAGGGAAGATTTTCCACCTCCAGTTCTGATTCCTCCTGTTCTTCCTGGCCTGCTGCAGATTTTTGCTTGTTCACAGACTTTTGGCAAGTGGCTTAGAAGTTCAAAGCTGCCCACCTCATGTTCCACACTTCCAGCACTGGAAGGAGATTATTGCTATTAATAACCCATTAATCATCTTTCCTCAGAAGATTTGATTCCAAAAACAACGGAAGTTTTTTTTCTCCTTAAGGAGCATTAGAGTTGATGTTGGCAAGTCCAAGTGCTTGGGGGATCTTCAGTTGGCTTCTGCAGAATTTTCAGCACTCAGAATTTGGGTTTGTGAATACAACAGTGAGGCTCAAGTTGTACTAATGTCTAGACCTGAGCTGAGACACATATGGCATCTTCATAGAGTGCCAGCACAGATGAAGCCACCATCCAAAACAATCCGTTTTCAAGGTGGAAACCATCTGCTATGTTCACCCAGCACCTGCTTTGGGCCCACCTTGGAGGTTGGGTGAGATCCACCCTAGAAAATAAATTCTGTATGTCCCAAAACTGCCCTGCAAACCCCAGAGCTGGGGCATCTCTGAGGAACTAAGGTGTGAGACAAGGTGTCCTCTCGTTGGAAAGACATCGTTTGGGTCTAGTCTGGCTAGAGAGCCACGTGGTCTTCAAAACAAAAATCCTGGATACTTATAGAATCACAGGAGGGTTTGGGTTGGAAGGGACCTTTAAAGGTCATCTGCAGTCAGCAGGGACATCTGCAACTGGAGCAGGTTGCTCAGAGCCCCAAACAACCTGACCTGGAATGATTCCAGGGATGGGACATCTGTCACCTCTCTGGGCAACTTGGGCCGGAGCCCCACCACCCTTCCAGTGAAGAGTTTCTTCCTCAGCTCCAGTCTAAATCTCCATCTTTTAGTTTCAAACCATCACCATTTTTCCTGTCACAAAGGCCCTGAGGAAGGTCTGTCCCCGGCTTTCCTGTAGACCCTTTAAGTACTGAAAGGCCACCAGAAGGTCTCTCTGGAGCCTTCTCTTCTGCAGGCTAAACAACATCAAGGGAAGGAATAAACAGGACGGAGAGGGCATCACTGGGCAAGTCCACCAAGAAGTCTCATGCTTGTGCTATTGCATGTATCCCCTAGACCTGTGGAATGGGGAGCAGGACAATCTGCAGTGTAGAAGCCCCAGAGGAGCATAAAACACAGCCAAGGACTACTTGAGATGTTGCTGAAAATCCAGTTTCATGTTCTACCTGAAAAGTAAGAGGACAAGGAAATGATTAGTCCAGAGAGGTTGTGGAGTCTCCTCTGGAGAGCTTCCAAACCCACCTGGACATTGGGATCCTGGACAGCCTGCTGTGAGTCACCCTTCTGGAACAGAGGGGTTGCACTGGGTGAGCTCCAGAGATCACTTCCAACTCCCCCCATGGTGGGATTCCATGAGATGGAGTTGAACTAGGTGATCTCCAGGGGTTGCTTCCAACCCCCACCATAGTAGGATTCTGGGATTGGTCATTTTTCTTCAGTGGTGTGGGTTCCTCTGGAGTTCTCAGTGGGTTACAAAAGACAAGTCAGGGAAATTATTTCTCCTAGCACATAATTCCACTGTGGAATGTGCTCAGTGACGCAGCCAAAGCCCATAAATTAGTTCAAAGGAGAAGCAGACAAGTTCAAGGAGGACAACCTCCATCAGTAGCTCTTATTCATATTCCAAGGTTAGGAAATCCCCAGAAACAGCAAGATCCCAGGGGTGGTGGTGGGGCGGGTTGAAGGATCACCCTGCTCTGCTCCGGATGTTTTTTTTCCCCTTCCCAAGGAATTCTTGGCTATGGAGAGCAGAGTTAGAGTCACGCAAAGCATTCTGCCCGCTCCCACCTCTGGCATGGTGACTTCTCTTCTGGCCAAAGGACACAGGGATGAGGCACCAGCTCAGACATTAAAAACCTCCACAGTTTCAAAGGGCAGAGAGGATGGGATGAATCCGACTTCTTTCCTTATCAGAAGACACTTTCTGGCTCCCAATCCCAGCTTCACAGCTCTGGGTTATCTCCTTCAAGAATTAAAAGCTGCCAGAAAGCTGATAACATGAAACAGCCCCAGATGAATCAAGGATCTTCATGAAAGGTTGACCTCAAGCTTCTAAAGCAGCTCAAGCATTTTAGCTGTAGGCTTTGTGAGATCCTCCATCTCTCCCAGCTAATAACATTCTTAAGCTTGACAGCTTCATCCAGCCAAGTTGGAGAGGTCAAGGACTTGAGGGTATGAACCTAGAAGAAGATTTGTTTGAAAGGAAACTGAGAACCAGAAGGACTCAAATTGTCTCTTTGCTGAGGACTGAAGAGCTCAGCCCATGTGGTGTCATGGAATCATTAAGGTTGGAAAAAACCTCTAAGATCAAGTCCAACCATTAACCCAGCACTGTCAGGTCACCACCAAACCATGTCCCTCAGCACCACATCTGCATGGCTGTGAGATTCCTCCAGGGATGGGGACTTAACCACTGTTCTGGGCCTTCACAACCCTTGCCATGAAGAAATTGTTCCTCACGTCCAACCTAAACCTCCCTTGGGGCAACCTCAGGCTATGTCCTCTTAGCCTATTGCTTGTTCCTTGGGAGAAAAGACCAACCCACCAGGGAGTTGTAGAGAGCCTCAGCCTCCATTTCTCCAGGCTGAACAACCTCAGCTCCTTCAGCTGCTCCTCACCAGACCAACATCTCCAAACCCTTCACCAGCTTCATTGCCCTTCTCTGGAGAAGCTCCTGTCCTTCAGGACTGGGTCAAACTGAAATGAGAGCTCCATCAAAATGAAGATTTTTTTTTCTTAATCAAGGAGTTAAGAAAATTTCAGTCCCAGGAAAGGCTGCCTTGGAGATATGGTGAGGAGGGTTGAGATTGAGCAGCTGCCACCATGCTTGCCGTCAGACCAAGCCCCAAAGTATGGAAGACGCTCAGCTGGTTGAGTCATTTGTGGACGTAGTCCAGACAGAGAGAGGTGGAAGGTGCCATGGGATGAAACGGAGAGGGAAAGAGTTCCAGAAGAAGGGTCCTGGGCATGCAGCCAGCATCCTCCCCAGGATGCTAAGGTTGGATCCTCAAAGCAACCATGCATTGTGGTGGAGGCCCCATCCTTAGACACACTGTAGGTCAGGCTTGATGGGGCTCTGAGCAACCTGATCTAATTGGGGATGTCCCTGCTGACTGCAAGGGAGTTGGACTAGATGACCCCTAGAGGTCCCTTCCAGTGCATGCTTTTATTCTATGATTGCTCTGTAAGGAACCTTCCATCTACTCAAGGTGTTTCCAGAGAGGTTGTGGATGTCCCATCCCTAGAAGTGTTCAAGGTCAGGTTGGACAAGGCTCTGAATAACTTGATCTAGCGGACAATGTCCCTGCTTACCACATGGGGTGGGTTGGTCCAGTCTAAACCGTTCTATGATTCCTTTGGGCACCTGCCTGACCCTCAGCACCATCTCACCACTAAAGCTTGGAGACCCTAACCTCATGAGCAGAACCTCATTAGGGTTCATTTTCTCTGGAAGATCTTCAAGCTTTACTTTCCGACATCTCAGTTTGATGGGGTTGATTCCTTCGGTTTTACCCTCAAGTAAAAAAGATTTTAAGGTGGGAACTGTTCTCCTCTTTGTCTTCAGTCTCCCTGCTGTGGCCTTATTTTTGGTAGCTTTTCTCTCTCCTCGCTGGCCATTTCCTTGTAGATTGCATTTTTGGACCTTTAACTTTTTTCCACCATCTCCATTTTTGTGTAGTTTCAATGGGAACAAAGACAAAGATGGAAATGGGACCTACCTAGTGGGACATGTCTTTTGTATGTGCAGAGAGAAGGTGAAGTTCAGGAGGCTTCTTGGCTTCATCCCATGAGTCTTGTGTTACAACATGATGTTGTTAGATGCTGATTTATCTACACCTGAGGGCAAAAAGGGTGGGAAACCTCCATGGGAGCGTCTGTGAGCAGAAATACTGGTGAGGCAACCTCCTGTCCTCCTAGGGACTGTTCTTCAGATCTCTGGTGGTGAATCTCATCTCAAATCTCAGGGATTTGGATTCCCAGTGGAAGCGGAGTGGTGCAGCAGGGATGAGGTTTCTGATTTGGGTGGCCTGAGATAGTGCTTGGAGAACATCCATCCATGGAACCATTCCAGGTCAGGCTGGACAGTGCTCTGAACAACCTGATTGGGTTGAAAGGTACCTTAAAGGTCATCTAGTTCCAACCCCCCTGCTATGGGCAGGGACACCTTCTACTCGACCAAGTTGCTCAAGGCTTCATTCAACCTAGGTGAAGATGTCCCTGCTGACTGCAGGGAGGTTGGACTACATGATCTGTGAAGGTCCCTTCCAAGCCAAACCATTCTATGAACATCAGATATCCCTCTTAGGTCAGTTCCTGGTGGAGTCACCTCATGGTGGCATTGTCCTTGATCAGAGGCAGGTGGACATTCTTCTTCCCTAGGTGAACCTGCGCATGAAGCAAACCTTGAAGAAATAGCAGCTCTTGGTTGTTCTTGCCTGATTAAGGAGGACTCCCTTTGTTGCTTGAGGAGATCTTTGCAAAGAAGCAAAGGCCCTACCAGGTCTCTGCAGTTCCCACAGTGGCTGTCATATTAGTATTTAAAAGCAGGTTGTCCAGATACCTGCTTCTGAAGGAAAGAAAGAAAGTGGGAAGAGCTGGAGTTCCATCATCTAGCTGGCAGAGAGAGCTGGGAGTTTTCACCCTATGCAAAACCACTCCTCCATGGTTTGGCTTCCAGAGTGCTGAAGAAGAACCTGGGCTATCTGGGAGCAGGTAGCTCAGGAGCTTTCTCAGAAAGTCTTTCCAGTGAAGTGCCTGAAGCCATGGTGGATCTAAGGACATGTCCCGGTTTAACCAGCACCAGGAATTACTCCGGGGGTGTAATTTAGATTGCAAATTACTCCTGAGTTGCAAATCTCATCTTCATATCTCCACCTGTTTGATGACTTGAGGGAAGTTTCTTGCAGACATGGTTGTTCTGGTCATGCTGTGTTGTCCCTACGTGTGTTTGTAGCTCCTCTAAGGCAGCTCTGTGTCCAAAACAGCATCTCCCAAAACTGGATCACTGGTGGTAAGTGGAAGGGTGGTTGATCTGCAGCACCCTGATAAATGCATAGAATCACAGAATCCCAGCTTGGTGAGGGTGGGAAGGGACTCTGGGGATCATCCAGTCCAACCCTCCTGCTCCAGCAGGGTCATCCACAGCAGGCTGCCCAGCATCACAGTGTCCAGGAGGGTCTGGAATCTCTCCAGAGAAGGAGACTACATGACCTCTCTGGGCAGCCTGCTCCAGGGCTCCAGCACCCTCACATCCAAGAAATTTCTCCTGACAGACCCTTCTGGGTTCCAGTTTGTGCCCATTGTCCACTGCCCTGTCGCTGGGCACCACTGGGAAGAGTTTAGTCCCAGCCTCTTGCTTCCCACCCTTTTAGCTTTTGCTGAGCATTGATCAGATCCCCTCTCAGACTGCTCTTCTCTGGGCTCACCAGCCCCAGGTCCCTCAGCCTTTCCTCCTCACAGGCCCCTCAGCATCTTTGTGGCCCTCTGCTGAACTCTCTCCAGTAGTTCCCTGTCTCTATTGAACTGGGGAGCCCACAACTGGACCCAGGACTCTAGCTGTGGTCTCTCTAGGGCAGAGTAGAGGGGGAGGAGAACCTCCATGGTGAAGCAGGGGCAGACATGCTGCCCTGTGGGCACAACCAAGTCCTCTGGACATCCATCAGCTCCTCCGCTTCATCCGTAATTCCATAAACACCCCAAATCTTGGATCTGGATCTTTAAGGATCTGGAAAGAAATCCAGCATGTGACAGCCAGCAGCTCTTCATGCCCTGCTCAGCAACAGCTATTTTAGGACACCAGGAGAAAGCCAAAGCACTCTGCTCCATCCTGACAGGGATCTGCAGTGATGTCAGCAGGGGAGAAAGTGCTGATGAAGCAGAGACACAGCTCTGAAGCCACCCTGGGAGATAATAAAACTGTTCCATCAAAGCCAATCAGTTGAACTTGGGGTTGAGTCTGCCCATCCCATTCAGAGACACTAAAAAAGGGCAGGAGCTGCTCCAGGAGGCAAAGAGCCGTCAGCTGCGTCCCTTCACGCTGTGCTGGGTTGATGGGGACAGGATCTGACTTTGGGTGCAATGTCAGGAGAAGGTTGGATGTGGTGTAACTCCTGCAATGCTGGTCAACAGCAGGATTTTTAGCAGGGTGAGACTGTCAGAAGTTGGTTGTCTTGAAGGTGGTTTTAAGGGTAGCATAGTGCCTGGTTCTGTGGTGGGAGAGCAGGTCTTGGACCTTGTGCAAGAAGATTTAGGTTGGACATGTGGAACAATTTCTCACTGGAACAGGCTGCCCAGGGAGGTGGTGGAGTTACCATCCCTGGAGGTGTTCAAAAACCATGTAGACATGGCACTCTGGGGACATGGTTTACTGGCCATGGTGCTCTTGGGTTGATGGTTGGACTTGATCTTAGAAGGCTTTGCCAACCATAATGATTCTATGAAAAAGAGAAACAAAAGGTCCATTTGAGAGGGAACAGCAGGGAAATGGTGCAGAGATGAGCTTGTGGTTTCTAGGGCTGATGAGAAACAAGACATTTTGTACACTGAGGGTGGTCAGACCCTGGCCCAGGCTGCCCAAAGAGGTGGGAGATGCCCCTCCCTGTAACCAGGCCAAGTTTGGGTGGGGCTCTGAGCAACCTATTATAGTTGCAGATGTCCCTGCTGACAGCAGGGGGTTTGGACTAGATGACCTCTGAAGGTCCCTCCCAGCCCAATCTATTCCATGATCCTCATAAGCTTTAGCTCTGGGTAAAGCTGATACTGCTTCATCCTCCTCATCTCAGTTTGCTTCTCCTTGGAGGGTCCAGGAGTTAAAAAGAAAAAAGCCTCCATCTTCTTCCTCCTCAAGGGAAGATCTTTGCTCTCAGATGTTTCTTTCTGACTCTGGCTGAATCGATGGGAGCTGCTGACCTCATTGTGCTCTGACACAGAAAAGGTGCTTGCTCAGCACTTCTCCACTATCAATAAATTCCAGGTCCTTTTAAGTGGAAAATGCTTGGAAATCCAATCTTCTCCTCATCATGGTGTTAATTGCCTTCATGTCAAGAGTGATACGCTGCTTGGTGCCCTGTGAGGACCTTTGCTAGGTCAGGAGTTGGTCTCTTGCATAGACTCTGGAGCTCAGCACAGAGTCACAGGATCCTTTGAGTCAAAAGAGACCTTTAAAGTCATCAAGTCCAAATGTTAACCCAGTACTGCCAGGTCACCACCAAACCGTGTCCTCCAGCACCACATTTCCATGGCTTTGAAACTCCTTCAGGGATGGGGACCACTGCCCTGGGCAGCCTGGGCCAGGCCTTGACAACCCTTTCCATGAAGAAATCATTCCCATGGCCAACCTGAACCTGCCCTGGGGCAACTTGAGGCCATTTCCTCTTGTCCTGTCACTTGTTCCTTGGAAGAAGAGACCAACCCCCACCTGGCTCCAGCCCCCTTTCAGGGAGTTGTAGAGAGCCAGAAGGTCTCCCCTCAGCCTCCTTTTCTCCAGGCTGAACAACCCCAGTTCGCTGAGCTGCTCCTCACCAGACCTGTTCTCCAGACACTTCTCCTTCTCTGGAGACTTTCAAAACCTGCCTGGTTGTGTTCCTGTGTGACCTGCCCTAGGTAATTCTGCTTTGGCAGGGGGGTTTGGACTCAATGGTCTCTGGAGGTCCCTTCCAACCCCTAACATTCTGTGATTCTGTGATTCTCCAAACCCTTCCCCAGCTTTGTTGCCCTTCTCTGGACAGGCTCCAGCCCCTCTATGTCCTTCTTGGAGTGAGAGGCCCAAATCTGACCCCATGACTCAAGGCGTGACCTCCCCAATGCCCCAAGACCAGGGAAACAATCTATGCTCTACTCCAGCACCTCAATACCAAAACATGGAGCAGAAAAATGAGGTTTAACCTTCCTTCCATCACCCCCCCATTCCCTGCTGAGCTCCAAACTGGGCAGCCATCAGGCTAAGATGGAAGACTTGGTGGTGAGCACATTGCCCCAGCTCCCTCAGAAGCACAACAAAGGGGTTTATTGAAATCATAAATCAGTAAAGGGAGCTTACAGATGGGAAAGAGGATTAGGAGAAGGTCCTAATCCCAAAAGAACAGACAACTGAAGTGATTTTTTTTTAGATTACCCCAAACACTGCAGGTGTCACCTTCTGCTAAGCTGAGGACAACCCAAGGCTTAGAGGCAGCCACATCTTAGCCAAATGCTTCTTTTTTTTTTTTTTTTTTTTTGTGGATTGTCATAAAAATCATCAATGGGAGCTTGGATTTCACCACCATTTCTTCCTTGGGGTCTGTCCTCCTCTGCTTGTAGGGTGAGAAAGGGAAAGAAAGAGATGAGGAGAATTAAAAAAAGCCCCCAAGGTCCTAAGTAGAGTTTATCAAACCAGGTGGCACTTCAAAGTGACACGTTCAGTGAGTCAGAGAATTGATGAATGGCATCTCCCTGCCTTTTACCAGGAGTGAGTCCTCCAGGGGTGGTTCAGAAACGTCCAATTTGCTCAAGCGTTTGCAAGGAAAAAGGTCCTCTGGCAGCTGGAGCTGCTGGTCGCCTAGCCCCGAGCTCTCCAGTGGGTTCAGCTCCTCTTTCAAGTTGATTTAGGTTGGCCATGAGGAACAATTTCTTCATGGAAGGGACTGTCAAGGCCTGACCCAGGCTGCCCAGAGCAGTGATGGAGTCCACATCCCTGGAGGGCTTTCAAAGCCATGTAGCTGTGGTTTGGTGGTGCCCTGGCAGTGCTGGGTAAATGATTGGGCTCCATGATCTCAAAGGTCTCTTCCAACCAAAACAATTCCATGATTAACTGCCAGCATCATGCTGCAGCCACCAGGTTCATGCTCTGAGGAGTTCAGGTTCTAAAACATGGAGGGTTCAAGGTGGAAGCCATGAGCTGGAGTGGTGTGACCTTGGGTAGATGTTCTTAGCTGGCTTGTTGACCTGCTAAATTCTTCTGGGAGCTGCAAAAAACAGGGATGGTTTTGGAGATACTTTATTCAGTATCAGTAGTGCTGCAGGACCCAGGGAAATGGTGGAGTCACCATCCCTGGAGTATTCAAACAGTGTGTGGACCTGGTGCTTAGGGACATGGTTTAGTGGTTACCTTGCAGTGCTGGGTCAGTGGTTGGGCTGGATAATCTTGCAGGTCTCTTCCAAGCAAAGATACTCTGTGACCCAGTGTCGATGGGGGAGGGAGAAAGAGTTTGGTGTCCCCACCCACACTTGCCTCCTTCTCCATCCTGCACTGCAAGCATTGACTCATGCAGTGGTTTGGGTTGGAAGGAACCTTCCAAGCTGATCTAACTGCGGTCTCTTTCTCTCTGTGTTTGTCGTCCTGCAGGCTGGAATGGGTGGAAATCATCGAGCCTCGAACGCGGGAGCGCATGTACGCCAACCTCATCACCGGGGAGTGCGTCTGGGACCCCCCGGCCGGGGTGAGGATCAAACGCACCAATGAGAACCAGTGGTGGGAGCTCTTCGATCCCAACACCTCCCGCTTCTACTACTACAATGCCACCACTCAGAGGACAGTGTGGCACCGACCGCAGAACTGCGACATCATCCCTCTGGCCAAGCTGCAAACCCTGAAGCAGAACACGGAGTCACCAAGGGCTTCCACGGAGAACAGCCCCGGGAGGAGCAGCAATGTCAGCAGGGAGGGGAGCACCAGCTCCTCCTTGGAGCAGGAGCTGGAGGGGAGTGAGAAGGTCCAGGAGCAGAGGTCAAGTCGCCAGTCAAGCCAGTACGCCGTGGTCAAAGAAGAAACGGAAAGGTAAAAGCAAGGCTGGTTCTGCTGGCACGTGTGGTGGAGCTTGGTGATGGGTTGGTGCAATGAAATGGTGAGTTGAGACAGGCTGGTGGACTTCCAGGGCAGTGGAAGAGCCAAGACCAGAGATCTTTCTTCTGCAGAGATGTTTTGTGGATGGTTTGTGGCTCTCTGCACCATGCTGGGTTTGCTCCTCCACAAAACAATCCCAGGAGGAAGAGCAGAAGTGTCTGTGGAAGGTGGTTCTCCATGTGAGGGACAATTTAGATGTTTCCTCTGGAAAGATTCATTAGAGAAATATTTCTTGTCTTCTGAACCATGTGAGTGTAGAGCGTGGCGTTGATTGAAATGATCTCCTGGATAAGATCTCCCCACCAAAGCAGCATGATTCATGCTGCAGCCAGGAGGTTGTCCCACCGGTCCGTGGAGCTTCTCACAGAGGTGATTTGTCTTGGAAAGGAGAAGCTTCCAATGAACAATGAGTTAGTGCTGAGTTTCTAAGGTCCAGCAGCAGATGGACAACGTTCTGAGATGTCTCCAGTGCTGCTCCATGCTTTTTGCTTCATACTCTGATAGCTTTCAAGCCGCAAACCAGGTGGTTCATGATTTAAATCTGTTTGTAGTCTCCTAAACGATGTCTCCTATCAACATGAGCAACCCACCAGTGTCACCAGTGAACAACCAGCAGCTCAGCTTCTGCTCATAACAAGCTGCTGCACAGAAACTGTGGCCAGGTGATCTCATAGGCATGTAGGATGGGAACAGGAACTCCCAGCTCAGCAAGTGCTTTCATGTGGCACCTCAAGACGCCTCTGGCCCATGAGGGTAGGCTTTATCTCCTTGAGCTCTTGGAAGGTCCTCTGATAAGATCTCTGAGTGTAGAGAGCGCACCTCCCAAGGCAGGTGGGGTATGGGGAGGTGGATGGTTTTGATGTTCAATCACAAGGATGCTGGCAGAGCTGGGTGGCACTTTCTGCGGGCAGACATGGGTGGGCATGTCTAGATGACTCTGTTGGACCAACAAGAAAGATGGAGAGGACCTTCCACAAGTGATAGGACAAGAGGTGGTGGCTTTAAACTAAAAGAGAGGAGATTTAGATTCAATGTTGGGAAGAAATTCTTCACCATGAAGCTGGGGAGACACTTTGCCCAGAGAGGTGGTAGATGCCCCATCCCTGGAAGCCATGGAATCATCAGGTTGGAAGGGACACTCAAAGGTCCTTGTCCAACCCCCATGCAGTGATCAGGGACACCTCCAAATAGATCAGGTTGCTTAGGGCTCCAGCAAGTTTGACCTTGGATGTCTCTAGGTGTCCAAAGCCAGGCTGGATGGGGCCTGATCCAACCTGGTTGGATGAGCAACCTGATCTAGTTGAAGATGTCCCTGCTCATGGCAGGTGTATTGGACTAGATGAGCTTTAAAGGTCATTCCAGCCCAAACCATCCTCCATCACCTCAGTGTACTTCTTGGAGTAAGGGACTCAAAACTGAACTCAATATCTGAGGTGAGGCCTGACCAGTGTCCATTACAGGGGTACAGTCACCACCCTAGCCCTCCATCCCAGCAGCTCTCTCCATGAGGGAGCTCTTCCTGCAGAAGCAATGTCTTTCCCACCAGAAATGGGATGGTCTTTGCTGCTGGAAGGGAAGATGCTGTGGGTTGGAAAGGGAGATGTGGTTGAACCTGGGAGATGTGACAATTGCAGCAGGGATGGAGCAGGTGGAAAGCTTCAGAAACATCAGTGTTGTGCTGGATCCATGTGGAATAGGCGTGGAGGTGGGTGGAGGCATCTGCCAGGCATGCTGTGATGGGGTGGTTGCTCCACAGCCCCATCACTAGATGACCAGAGGAGGTCTTATCCAGTTGGGATTTTCGTAGTGAAGCACATGAAGGAGAAGGACTTCCTTGTGTTGGAAAAGCTTGCAGGGATGCAGAGGTTCCATCAGCAGCAGTGGCTGGTCCTCAGACTCGGGACAGATGAAGCCAAATAGGAGCTGTGGAAATTAAAAATTGATTTTGATGGTGGCAATCAAAGGCTGCAGAGGGCAGAGGCAGGTCAGGCGTCAGTGCCTCGAGCTTCTTGGCTTTCAGGGTGTCTCTGAGATTCACTGGTAGCTTCTGACCATGAGCACAAGCTAAAAAGAATAAGATTTCTGTTCAGTGTTCTTCTGAACTTGTCCAAGGCTTGAAACCTTGGAAAGCAGTTTCAGGTGATGAGCATGACAGCAGAGACAAACCAGGAGCTCCTGGTGGGGCTTGAGATATCTAAACTCATGAGGACTTCTGCAGATGGAGGCACGGTAGGGTTTGGAAGGGAGCTCTGGAGGTTGTCCAGTCCAACCCCCTGCTAAAGTAAGGTCACCCACAGAAGGTTGCCCAGGATGACAATATCCAGGTGGGTTTGGAATCTCTCCAGAGAAAGAGACTCCACAACCCTCTCTGGGCAACCTGATCTGGACCCTCCGATCAAAGAGGCTTTGTGGAACCTCCTGAGTTCCAGTTGTGCCCACTGCCCCTTGTCCTGTCCCTGCACCACAGAGAAGAGCCCAGCCCCATCCTCTTGTCCTCTTTAGCTCTTGCTGAGCATTGATCAGATCCCCTCTCAGCCTGCTCTTCTCCAGGCTAAGCAGCCTCAGGTCACTCAACCTTCCCTCCTCACAGTCCTCTCAGCATTTTCCCAGGCTCCACTGGACTCCTTCCAGTAGTTCCCAGTATCTCCTGAACTAGGGAGTCCAGAACTGGACTCAGTTCTTCACCTGTGTCCTCAGTTGGGCAGAGTAGAGAGAGAGGAGAACTTCTCTCTCATTTCTGGCCACACTCTTCTTCATGCACCCAAGGAGACCATTGGACTTCTTGGCCACAAGGCCACACTGCTGGCTCATGGACAGGTAGGACAATTTAGGAAAGATGTTTTTCCAGTTCTTGGTTGTTACTCATAGAAGAACCAAGGCTGAGAGGGAGCTCTAGAGATCATGTGGTGGAATCTTGTGCTCCAAGGACATAATATTGAGTCTTACGATGGTTCTTGGCTGAATTTTTCCATCCTGAACTCATCCTAAAAGGGAGGTCAAGAGAAGTGGGCAAGTCTTGACCAACTCTTCCTTTCCACCTCTAAACACCATCTCCTTGATTGTTTTCACTCAAGAGGTGCCCCACACCCTACCCTGACCCAAAGACTGAAGAATCATGTTTGGTAGGAAATAGTGGAGGCTGCTCTCACTCCATTCCTCATGTTCTTAGTGCAGTGGTGGCCCAAGCTGGGGCTGGTCCCATCACACATGCAGATGGAAGATGCATCCACAGGGAATGTGCTGTTGCCAAGAGCTTGGGTCTCACTGGGCTTGTTTGACGCTGCTGTGGTGAGGTGAGATTTGCACTGAGCTATAATTAGCAGCTGGATCCATCTCTGGAGACCATGGTGGGAAGTGCTGTTGTGTTGTCTCAACTCAGTGAGCATCTGCTCATCTTTGGGATCTCAACAGCAGGCTTGTCTTGATGATCAGCAAAAGTAGAGAGCTTCCCAGCAGGAAGTGCTTACTGATGCTGTCTCACCCTCAGCTTATCTTTAAATGGTGAGAGGACCTCCTCCTTGGAACTCCATGTCACCCATGGAGGACTTGGCTGTGCCCAGTTGGCAGCATCTCTAGCCCTGCTTCACGAGGGAGAGGTGGCACATGGAAGCTTTACAGAATCCCAGCATCCCAGGATGGTAGGGGTTGGAATGGATCCCTGGAGATCATCTAGTCCAACCCTTCTGTTCCAGCAGGGGCACCCACACCAGGTTGCCCAGGATCACAATGTCCAGGTGGGAGTCTCCAGAGAAGGAGACTCCACAGCCTCTCTAGGCAGCCTGCTCCAGGGTTCCAGCACCCTCAATAGCACGGAATTTTGTCCTCCTGTTCAGATGGAACATCCTGGATTCCAGTTTGGGGCCAGTGCCCCTTGTCCTGTCACTGGTCACCACTGAGAAGAGGCTGACCCCATCCTCTTGTCCCCCAGCTTTTAGATATTGATCAACACTGAGTCCTGGAAGCCAAACATCAGGCTTGGTCTTTTGAGGGGACATTCAGAGTGATGGGAAGGCTGAAGCCAAACCTTCAGCCCATCTCTGTTTGCTGAAGAGCTTTGTTTGAAGAGTGTCTAAGGTCTCCTCTTGACATGACAATTCTCCAGCTCAGATATTCCTGAAGAGTTGAGGTTGTTTTGGAGGCTTATTTTGGAGCACAGATCTTGTAAGGAGCAGCTGAGGAACCTGGGGCTCTTTAGCCTGGAGAAAAGGAGGCTCAGGGGAGACCTTCTGGCTTTCTGAAACTCCTGTAGAGGAGGCTGGAGCAAGTTGGGGAGTGAGCTATCTTGTCCTAAGTGATGGGACAAGAGGAAATAGCCTCAAGTTGTGCCAGGTGAGGTTTAGGCTGGGCATGAACAACAACTTCTTCATAGAAAGGGTTCTGAGACACTGGCCCAGGCTGCCCAGAGCAGTGGTAGAGTCCCCATCCCTGGAGGGATTGAAAAGCTGTGTAGATGTGGTGCTGAGGGCCGTAGACTTTAGTGGTAGACTTGGCAGTGCTGGGTTAGTCGTTGGACTTGATAATCTTAAAGGTTTCTTGCAAGCGAAATGGTTCTCTGATTCCTGTTCCCATCTCCAGACAGCCCCTTTCAAGCAGCTGAACCCACCCAGTCGAGTTGCTCTGAAGGTTTTTTTGGTGCTTTAATGATTTCCAGGCATCCCCCACCAGCTTCACACTCTTCTGCTGCTCCCATCAGACCCTCAGTTACATGAACCTTGTCAGATGTCATCCAGGGGAGGACACTAATTGGAACCATCACGGTTCACATGGTCCACAGCACGGGGAGGCTGGGTGGGAATGGGCTTGCAGACTGTAATTAAAGCCAAGAGCCCTCTGCAGGAAATCACTTTGCAGGTCACACGTCCTCCTCTCGGCACTGCCACACACTGCGAGCAGATTGCGCCTCGCACGGAGCTTGCACTCAAAGCTGCAGCTCCAAACTCCTCCCCTTCCAGCAGCTTCTCTCAGTTTATCTCTGCTGTCAAATTCTCTGAGGTCATTCCCACCCATACCTTAACCAAAGCCCAGCACTCTTGCTCTCCACACAAGATTCTCATCTGCTGATGCTTGGCATCACCGTCAACTGATGCTGGCTTCATGAGCCCCTCCCTGGAGGTGTTCAAGGCCAGGCTTGGTGAGGCCTTGAGCAACCTGATCCCATGGCAGGAAGTTGGAACTAGGTGATCTTTAAGGTCCCTACCAACCCAAAAAGTTCTATAAATCTATGAATAAGTTCTCCTAATGGTCAAAGAGCCAACTCAGTTAGACTAGATGATTAGTGGTAGGTCCCTTCCAACAGAAACAGTCTGTTCCATGCATGACTTCCTTTGCCTTTCTCATGGTACTTCAAAGCAGGTCTTGAGGATCACAGAACTCATGGGGTTAACCAATGTTTCTGCTGCTGGGTATCCATGCAGATGCTGCATGAGTGACCCCTTGTGATCATCTACTGTAGGTTGCCAATGATCGTCACTTCCTGTTAAGTATGGAGAGAAGATTTCATGGTTTCACAGATGCTTCTACTCACCTTGTTAGGAGAAACTCAAGTGTTGAATCACTTCTGGGTGGGTTTTGTGATTGGTGGTGGGTCTTCTGCCCAAGGGTCTAAAGAAATTCCTTGAATCACTGAACTCTTTTGTTTGGAAGGGGCCTTTAAGGGTCATCTAGTCCAGCACCCCTGTAATTAGGAGCCTTGATTCTGGGAGTCTTGACTCCCAGAAACTCATCTTGTGATCAAACTGACACCAAGATGGGTGGAAGTGTTGATCTGCTTGAGGGTAGGGAGGCTCTACTGTGGGACTGGGCCAGGCTGGATCAATGGACCAAGGCCAGTGGGATGAGGTTCAATAGGGCCAAGTGCTGGATCCTGCACTTGTGTCACAACAACCTCATGAAGGCTCCAGGCTGGGGGCAGAGTGGCTTGGAACTGCCTGGTGGGAAAGGACCTGGCAGTGTTGTTCAGCAGTAGCTGAAGAGGACCCAGCGTGTGCCCAGGTGGCCAAGAAGGCCACCAGCATCCTGGCTTGGATCAGCAAGAGTGTGGCCAGCAGGACCAGGACAGGGATTGTCCAGGACCAGGACATGAATCATGGGTTCCGTTTTGGGCCACTCACTCCAAGAAGGACACTGAGGGGCTGGAGCATGTCCAGAGAAGGGAGACAAAGGACAAAGGTCTGGAGAACTTGTGAGGAGCAGCTGAGGGAGCTGGGGTTGTTCAGCCTGGAGAAAAGGAGGTTGGAGCCAGGTGGGGGTTGGTCTCTTCTCTCAAGGAACAAGTGACAGGACAAGAGGAAATAGCCTTAAGCTGCCCCAGTGGAGGTTTAGGTTGGCCATGAGGAGCAATTTCTTCATGGAAAGGGTTATCAAGGCCTGGCCCAGACCGCCAAGGGCAGTGGTGGAGTCCCCATCCAAGGAGGAGTTTCAAAGTCATGAAGATGTGGTGCTGAGGGCCATGGTTTGGTGATGGACCTGGCAGTGCTGCGTTAACAGTTGGATTCCGTGACCTTAAAGATCCCTTCTAACTGAAACAATTCCACAACTCCATGAGCTGAAATCAGGGCCCCTTCCCTTTTAATATCCTCTCCTCCAATTCTCCACTGCCTGCTGTCAAGCAGGACCCTGGGATTAGGCCATACTTATCTACTGCAGCTTACGTAGGTGGTGAGACCCAGAATGCAGGTTATGTAAGCAGCAAGGAAAACCATCCCTGGCCTTGGAGGGGCAGCGCTGGCTGTAATTAAGAGTATGAGGACCCCGCGGGCCGATGATTACGGCAGAGGATTAGGGAGCTGGGATTTCATTTCTATTCCTGGTCCTGCCACCAAGCTCCTGCTATTTTTGTCCAACCACTTTCCCTTCTTTTTTAGACATCAGAGCAGGTCTCCTCTTCAGGCCATGGTGAAAGGAGGTCACCTCCTATTCTGGGAGGAGAAAATAAAACTTCATTTACAGGGGTTTAATTTATTAGATGCTTCCTTTTCTACCAGAGGTTCCTGTGCTAAAAATGCCAGAAGGAAACTTGGGAGCATGGAATTAGAGAATGGTTTTCACAGAACCATAGAATTGTTTTGGTTGGAAAAGACTTCCAAGGCCAATCGAATCCAACCATCGACCTAACACCACCGTGGCCATTAAACCGCATCCTGAAGAGCCACCTTGGTTAGAAACAATCTTCAGAATCACCAAATCCAACCCTTCACTCAACAGTGCCAAGTCTACCACCCAGCTTAACAGACCCAAGTCCACCACTCCTTACTTATCACTCCTGAGTCCACCACTATGCCATATCACTTGTGTCTATCCTTGAGCCTTTGGAATCCCCACTTTTGAGTATTAATGAAAAAAAAAACACCACCTACAAAATGTCCTCCACTCCAGCTGGAAGAAGGCTTCCACTGGGGAAAAATGCAAATGCTGCCAGCTTCAAGTGAAGCTGGAGGTGAAAGGCAGCTCCAGATGCAATGCTTCTCCTGATGTGATGCTCCTACAGATCATAGAATTATAGAATGGTTTGAGTTGCAAGGACCTTCAAAGGTCATCTAGTCCAAACCTCCTGCAGTCAGCAGGTGAGAGAGGTGGTAGATGCCCCATCCCTGGGACCATCCCAGGTCAAGTTGTTTGGGGCTCTGAGCAACCTGCTCTAGACTCTTCCCAGTGGTGCCCAGTGACAGGACAAGGGGCACCAGGCACAAACTAGAAGCCAGGAGGTTCCATCAGCAGAAACTTGTCTTGAAAGAAAACAGAGTCCTGAAGCAGGCTTTTCAGAGAGGTTGTGGAGTCTTCTCCTCTGGAGAGATTCCAAACCCACCTGGGCAGCCTGCTGTGCGTGACCCTACTTTAGCACAGGGGCTGGACTGGATGAGCTCCAGAGGTCCCTTCCAACCCCCACCATGCAGGGATTCTGTGTCACATCCTCCACACCAGCTGGTTGGAGGAGGTAGGCAGCAATTCTCCCCTCTCATCCAACTTTCATTTCCTTGCCTTCATCTCAAGGGGTTCCATTTCCCATCAGCAGTAATTAGCCCTGTTCCACACCAGCTCAGCATCATCTGGACCATCTCCACCGAGGATGGAGGTGATGGCTGAGCAGTTCCACCCCATGGAGACACAGGACAGCAAAGATTTGGCCTGGAGCCAACGTCAATGCCCAGCAGCAGCGTGGTGGAAGCAAATCATGGCATCTCTACAGGTATCTGTGGGTGGTTACACAGCCCCAGGGGTGGCCAAGCTGGCTACTCTTGCTTCTCCAAGACAAGGGGGTCATTAAAAGTCACTTGCTGAGATTTCAGCATGAATGAAGAGCTGATGGAAGCAGCAGGCGTGGAGCTGGCTGGAGAGCCAAGAGTAGGCTTGCCAACTATTGAATATTTAAGCAAAACATTGTTAGATTCCTTGTGGCCAAGCTTCCCATGGAGTGTTTGTCCTCCACCCTTCACCTACTGCCCCAAGAAGTTGCTGTCTCAAAGTTTTTAAGCCAAGATCTTACAAATTCTCTTTGACAAAGGTCAAACCAACAGCATCCTGAGATGAAAAGGAAGAAATTTTAACAATGAGGTTGGTGAGATCCTGACCCAGATCGGCCAGAGAAGGGAGATGCCCCATCCTTGGAACTATTCCAGGTCATGTGTGGGGCTCTGAGCCACATGCTCTGATTGAAGATGTCCCTGCTGACTGCAGGGGAGCTGGACTAGGTGGCCTTTAAAGGTCTATTCCAACCCAGAGGAGGTGACCTGCGCCCTGAAGGAACCATGGAATATAAAGTTGGAAGGGACCTCAAGGATCATCTGGACCAAACTTTCTTGGCACAGTCACAGTCTAGGCAAGATGGTCCAGCATCATGGCATGTTGGAGCAAGTCCAGAGGAGGCCACAAAGATGATCTGAGGGCTAGATGCCCCCGGCTGTGAGGCCAAGCTGAGAGAGTTGGGGTTGTTCGCTTTGGAGAAGAGAAGGGGGACCTTCTGGTGGCTTTCCAGGCCTTCAGGGGGCTACAGGAAGGTAGGAAAGAACCTTCATTGGGGGTTGAGGTGATAGGACAAGGGGTGATGGGTTTAAACTGGAAGAGGGAGATTTAGATCAGGTATGAGGAAGATATTCTCAATTTTAAGGGTGGTGGGACCCTGGCCCAGGTTACCCAGGGCAGTGGTGGAGTCCCCATCCCTGAAGGGCTTTCAAAGCCATGTAGATGTGGTGCTGAGTGACATGGTTTAGTGGTGACCTGGCAGTGCTGGGTTAATGGTTGGACTCCATGATCTTAAGAACTTTTCCAACCCAAACAATCCTCTGATTCTATGATCTTGGAGCCACAGCAGCTGGTGCCTTCTTCTTCAGAAGACACCTGATGTCGTAGAGTGGGAGGAGGAGAAATTCTCTTTCGTGTGCACTCGAGAGGAAAAAGGGATTAAGCTCCTCACCACAGCCATAATTTGAGGGCTCAGAAGTCTCATTAGCTTCGACAGGAGCTTAATTTGATTGCCCTTCGCTGGAGCACAATTTTGGTGGCCAATCCTATTAAGAAGATTTGTTTCTTTTCCAGTTTTCTTCTTCTGAAGCCAACATCTGGTCCAGATTTTATGAGTCTGAACCTCTTTATGTGCACGGTGGGGGGAGATTTTAGTGCTCTTTCCTCCCAAAACTCCTCAAACCCACCTTACTTCTCCAAATGTTTGCTGTTCTCTTCCAAGCTGGGGCAAATGTCTCCTGATTTCCTCCATTCCTCCTGTTTTTAGCTGATCTCCACCATGAAGGCCAAAAAAATAGACCAGTAATGGAAGGTGTTGTCCTTAGATGAAGATTAATTCATGGTCCCATCTCTTGCTGGAAGGTCTTCACATGGATCTAGGTTGCTGGCCAATTGTGATGGCTAAATGAACATGGAGGGTGGGTTTGCTCTTCTAGGAGAGACTTTAAGCTGGTGGTGGTCCAAAAGGTAATGTCTAGATGCTGTCCTGCACCTTTATATGGTTTTATCCATGTTTTTCCAATCAGGTAAAGTGTTTCTTGGAGTAGGTTGGTAGCTGTTGGTGCTGTGACCTTCTCCATCTCCTGGGAATAAGCTCAGAAGGAATCAATTGCAACACAGTAGATGAAAATGTGCCCCAAAAAGGCTTTTCTGGGACTTGTCACCTCTGCTTGTCTCAGCTCTCACCATCTGGGAGGAGTAAGAAATCTCTTTTGTGACCTGTAGGTCATGCTTGAGGCATGAGGAAGGGCTGCACATGGAAAGGACCATGGGTGGGACAAAACCATGAGATGTTCCATCCAAGATGGATCTATCTAGGCATTTCTCCAGCTGCTCCTCACAGCTAGGAGTGGTTTAAGGAGTTTATGGAGGTTGAAATGAAGCCAGAGAACACAACCATGGAGGTCTTGGTCATCATCCATCTCTGTAGCTGCATCTTCATGAATCCTAAAGTGAAGGAGATGTTGCTTTAGGACGTGGACACATGGTAGCCACCATTGGTAACCCTTTGTTCACTGTTGCTGTGTTGCAGCTCATCGCCCTCCGGAGTGTTTGAGAAGGACTACGATATTTATCGGGACTACACTGCAGAAGGTCAACTCCTCCACTACAGGTAGCCAACATTTTCCTCCAACAGCAGGGCTGAGGGCTCTGAAGTGGCTTTGGTAGTGAGCTGGGGGTGTGGGACCCTGGGCAGTGAGAACATGGGTGTTTCCTTCATGGTCTTCTGGTCCTCCTCCCCATCTCCTTCCCTTTGTGTTCTGTGGGGTTTAGGTTTACTGCTACCCTTAGGTAAACCCAAAGATGTATTTGGGTGGTTCTCTGAAGAAGGGACCTTTGGGTAGGACAAGAGGAAAAGGTAGGACAAGAGGAAAAGGTAGGACATGAAGAAATGGTAGGACAAGAGGAGATGGGAGGACAAGAGGTGCTGCCCTTGGGTCCCACCAGCCCCAGGAAGGCTCCAGGCTGGAGGCAGAGTGGCTGGAAACTGCCTGGTGGGAAAGGACCTGGGAGGTTGGTGGCAGCAGCTGGAGAGGAGCCAGCATGTGCCCAGGTAGCCATAAAGGCCACCAGCAGCCTGGGCTGGAGCAGCTCCAGGGTGGCCAACAGGAGCAGGGCAGGAATGATCCCCCTGTACTGTCGATACTGGGGAGGCCACACCTTCAGTCCTGGGATCAGTTTTGGGCCCCTGACTCCAAGAAGGACCTTGAGAGGCTGGAGGTGTCCAGAGCAGGGCAAGGGAGCTGGGGAAGGGTCTGGAGAACTTGTGAGGAGCAGCTGAGAGACCTGGGGGTGTTCAGCCTTGAGCAAAGGAGGCTGAGGGGAGACCTGGCTCTTTACAACTCCCTGAAAGAAGACTGGAGCCAGATGGAGCTGAGATCTCTTGTCCCAAGCATTGGGCCAAGAGGAACTGGCCTCATGTTGCCCCACAGGAGGTTTAGGTTGGACATGAGGAACAATTTCTTCATGGAAAGGGTTGTTAAGGCCTGGCCTAGGCTGCCCAGGGCAGTGGTGGAGTCCCCATAGAATCATAGAATCAGACAGGGCTGGAAGGATACCACAAGGATCATCTAGATCCAACCCCCCTGCCATGGGCAGGGACACCTCACACTAGATCAGGCTGGCCAGAGCCTCATCCAGCCTGGCCTTAAACACCTCCCTGGACAACCCATTCCAGGGTCTCACCACTCTCATGGTGAAGAACTTCATCCTCGCATCCAGTCTGAATCTCCCCACTTCCAGCTTTATTCCATTCCCCCCAGTCCTATCACTACCTAATTTCCTAAAAAGTCCCTCCCCAGCTTTCTTGTAGCCCCCTTCAGATACTGGAAGGCCACAAGAAGGTCACCTTGGAGCCTTCTCTTCTCCAGACTGAACAGCCCCAACTCTTTCAGTCTGTCCTCATAGGAGAGGTGCCCCAGCCCTCCGATCATCCTCATGGCCCTATCCCTGGAGGGCTTTCAAAGCTGTGGAGACGTGGTGCTGAGAGACATGGTTTGGTGGTGCCCTGGCAGTGCTGGATCACTGGTTGAACTTGGTGATCTTAAATTCTCTTCCAACCGTAACAATTCCATGATTCCATGCATGGGTGTGTCAATCCCTGTGGTTCCACTGTTGCTGAGGGTCTTGGTGGGGTTCCAGGACAGCAGTACAGGGGTGTTTATTCATCTGTGCTCACAGGGGAGCTTCACTGGCTGATGTTTGTCCCTTCAGGACGTCGTCGCTGCGATGGAATGCCGGCACCAAGGAGCGGATGCTGATCAAGGTGACCGACCGCGAGCCCAGCTTCCTCCTGCACCAGGGCAACGGCTACACGCCTGAGAACCCACCGGGCACCCGCTCACGGCGGCCCTCAGGAGGCCAACAATCACCCAACCTCCAAACCTTCACCCCAGAGGCTGACAACTCCGTTTTCTTCCCAGAGAGGAAACCATCACCCTTCCTGAAGAGAGCTGAGCACGTTGGGAGTTGCTCACCCCTCCTTGGCCGAGGAGACACCTTCTGCTCTCCTCTCCAAACCCAACACCGCAAACACTCCAGCGAGTCCCAACCTTCCTCTCCCCGCTACGCCTACGAACCTCCCCTCTACGAAGAACCTCCCATGGAGTACCAAGCTCCCATCTACGATGAACCCCCCGTGGACATGCAATATGAAGCTAGTGGAAGCTACAAAGCTGGTTCACCACAGAAGTCACCCATCAGGAAGCCTCATCCTTTCCTCCAGTCACCCAAACAAAGCTCCAACTCCCCCTACCAACAGCTGGTCCTCACCAAACAGAAATGTCCCGACCGCTTCATGAGCTTGGAGTACAGCCCCGCCGGCAAGGAGTATGTCAGGCAGTTGGTCTACGTTGAGCAATCAGGTTCTAGCCCCAAGATGAAGACGGGTTTGAGGCACAAATATTCTCCCAACCCCATTGGTGGGTCCTACTCACTTCAACATAGCCCTTGTCTGGTCCGTGACCAACGTTTGGAGATCAAATCTGGTGACTACAGCAGTATGGAAGGACCTGATTTCTGCCCTAGTTCGACAAGTGGCCAAGTGACCCAGGCTGAGGACTCCATGTCATGGTCCAGCCAGCAGGACACTTTGTCCTCCACCGGTTACTCACCCTCCACCAGAAAGAGGAAAAGCCGGAAGCCCTCCTTATCTCATGAACCCAATGCATCCTCCACCGACGGCTCAGGGGACCGGGAGGTGTTGGGTGAGCAGATGTTGGGTGACGAACGAGCTGCTCCAGCACCCAACAGGTCACCCATGAACCGTACTGAGAGCAAAGCGGTGGAGGCGGAGGCGGCGCGGGGTTTCCCCGAGCCCTTCTTGGCCCAAGCTCGCCTGGCTTGGGAAGCCCAACAAGCTCACTACCATATGAAGCAACGGAGCAGCTGGGACTCCCAGAAGGATGGGTCGGGTTACGAGAGCGACGGTGCCCTCCCTTTGCCCATGCCAGGTCCTGTGGTGAGAGCCTTCAGTGAGGACGAGGCATTGGCGCAGCAGGAGAACAAGCACTGGAAGAGGAACACCTTTGAGAAGCTGGGTTTCCCTCAGATCCTGCTGGAGAAGAGCGTTTCCGTCCAAACCAACCTGGCTTCACCTGAGCCCTATCTGCATCCATCTCAGGTAACGTCCTCAGAAGGTGTCTTCAGCATTGGGGGGCTTCACCACCAATGTGGCATACTCCACCAGGTTGGGGTAGACCACAACGTTTGTCTTCATCATCCTTCTTAAAGCTCCTCCTTCTGGTAAAGCTTTTTTAAACCTCCAGTAAATCCAGCTGGATGGTCCTCAGGGTGATCTCACACTGCATTGGGGTAGGACTACACCATGTGACAGTGTGGTGTCCTCACCATCCTTCCTTAAAGCTCCTTCTTCTGGTAAAGCTGATTTAAATCTCCAGTAAATCCAACAGGATGGTCCCATGGTGATCCCACACCAGGTTGGGGTAGGACCACACCATGTGTGTGCTCTTCTCCAGGCTGAACAACCCCAGCTCTCCTAACCTGGCCTCACAGCAGAGGGGTTCCAGCCCTCACGTCATCTTCATAGCCTCCTCTGGACCTGCTCCAACAGGTCCATGTCTTGTGATGGAACAACATCCACATTTCTCATGCATTGCAGGAGCCACCAACCTCCTCCTGGGTATGTGGTCACTGAAGAAACATGCTCTGGGAGAAGGGGTTAACTAGGGGGGGGTTGTTGTCTCCTCACCGGTACCTGAAGTACTGGTGGCACTCCAAGCCACTTGTCCTTTGCTTGCTGGAAGAATCCATCAGCTTCTGTCCGTGACTGCAAAGCCTGAGGGACCAGGCAAAGGGAGTCCACCAAGTCAGCTTCTGGGTGGCTTCGCTTACCGGACCACGGGTCTCCTCCCTCCTGATGCCACCAGTGCCATGACCCACCTTGGCTATTGGTGCCAGGGTCCACTTGCCCATGATTTAGGGATTGAGGAGCAGCTCCTTAGAGAGGACGTAGCTTTTGATGTGAGCATGGAGTGACCTCTTGATGCTGTGATGGTTGGTTGTTTAGCTAGTTTGTTGGCTGGGTTAGTGGGTGGTTGGTCAGCTGATTGATTGGTTAGTTGGCTGGATGGTTGGTTTCTTGGTTGGTCAGTTAGTTGGTTGGTTGATTGTATTGTTGTTTGCTTGATTGATTGGTTTGTTGGTTGGGTGGGTGGTTTGTTGGGTGGTCAGTTGCTTGCTTGCTTGCTTTGCTGGTTGGGTGGTTTGTTGGTCAGTTGCTTGCTTGCTTGCTTTGCTGGTTGGGTGGTTTGTTGGGTGGTCAGTTGCTTGCTTGCTTTGTTCGTTGGGTGGTTTGTTGGGTGGTCAGTTGCTTGCTTGCTTGCTTTGCTGGTTGGGTGGTTTGTTGGTCAGTTGCTTGCTTGCTTGCTTTGTTGGTTGGGTGGTTTGTTGGTCAGTTGCTTGCTTGCTTGCTTTGTTCATTGGGTGGTTTGTTGGGTGGTCAGTTGCTTGCTTGCTTGCTTTGCTGGTTGGGTGGTTTGTTGGTCAGTTGGTCAGTTGCTTGCTTGCTTGCTTTGCTGGTTGGGTGGTTTGTTGGTCAGTTGGTCAGTTGCTTGCTTGCTTGCTTTGTTGGTTGGGTGGTTTGTTGGTCGGTTGGCCAGTTGCTTGCTTGCTTGCTTTGTTGGTTGGGTGGTTTGTTGGTCGGTTGCTTGCTTGCTTGCTTTGTTCATTGGGTGGTTTGTTGGGTGGTCAGTTGCTTGCTTGCTTGCTTTGCTGGTTGGGTGGTTTGTTGGTCAGTTGGTCAGTTGCTTGCTTGCTTGCTTTGCTGGTTGGGTGGTTTGTTGGTCAGTTGGTCAGTTGCTTGCTTGCTTGCTTTGCTGGTTGGGTGGTTTGTTGGTCAGTTGGTCAGTTGCTTGCTTGCTTGCTTTGTTGGTTGGGTGGTTTGTTGGTCGGTTGGCCAGTTGGTTGCTTGCTTTGTTGGTTGGGTTGTTTCTTGGTCAGTTCATTGGTTGGTTGCTTGCTTGCTTTGCTGGTTGGGTGGTTTGTTGGTCAGTTGGTGGTTGCTTGCTTTGGTGGTTGGATGGTTTGTTAGTTGGTTGGTCAGTTGGTTGATGGGTCAGTTGGTTGGTGGGTCAGTTGGTTGCTTGGTTTGACAGCCACCACTGACACTGACTTGCCTGGCTGTTGTCTCCTAGTCGGAGGACCTCGGTGCCTGCGCCCAGTTCGAGAGCAGCAGACAGACCAGGAACATGATGCCTAGTGCCAGCTGTGTCTTCCCTACCTTCAACCTACGGAAGCCCTCCTCAGAGACGGACATTGAGAACTGGGCCTCCAAGCACTTCAACAAGCACACCCAAGGGCTCTTCCGTAGGAAGGTGTCCATAGCCAACATGCTGGCCTGGAGCAGTGAGTCCATCAAGAAACCCATGATCATGACCAACGACCGTAACGTCAAGAAGGAAGCTTGTGAGATCTTTAAACTGATTCAGATGTACATGGGGGACCGGCGGGCCAAGACGGACCAACTCAACGTGGCCTTGGAGATCGCCACCAAAGGTTGGAGCATGCAGGGGCTGAGAGATGAGCTCTACATCCAGCTGTGCCGACAGACCACCGAGAACTTCCGTTATGAGAGCCTGGCCAGGGGCTGGGAGCTCATGGCCATTTGTCTGGCTTTTTTCCCACCCACTCCCAAATTTCATTCTTACCTTGAAGGATACATTTATAGGCACATGGATCCAGTGAATGACACCAAAGGTAAGACAGAAACCACTGCCTGGTGGCTTTGACTTCTGCTGACCTTGGAACCCATATTATTATTTTGCTCTTTTCCTCCTCACCTTCATGAGTCTGCTCTCTGAAAGGTGGGGAGGAACCCATCCTATCAGCCTCCAGGAGGTGCCACCAGCCCAGTGGTGCCTTCACCAGTTTTTCCTCCCTAGCATGTGGAAGTCCAGTGTGAGACAATACAAAATGAGCTTTGACACCTTTCCTGCAGGCTCAGTGTCACCTTGATGCTGGGTGGCCATAACTGGGAGGTCCTTCCACTTGTCCTGGCCTCTGAGTCCTCTGTGGTTGGGCTTTATGGAATAAAAATGAGAATTGGAACTGGTGACTGAATGAGCCTCAGGTCCAGCTGCTCTAGGATGATCCCTTCCAACCCAAATCATTCTATGGTTCTGATTTCATCATTGTCATCATCATCATCTCCAGAAGCTTATTCTGGATTCTCAAGTAGCTTTGGATCAAAACAAGCCCCATGTTGGAAGGAGAACCAGCTTGATCCCCAGCTTTCAAGATGGTTTTTGGTCATGGTAGATAGAAGAGATAAATTTGGGCTGTTTGATCCCAAATGGGTAGGAATTGTAGGACCTCCTCTCCTCGCCTTGACCATCCCCACTTCTTAACTGCTAATGCCATCTCATGGGTGATAGGACCGGGTCTGGCAGGGACACAGGGATGGTCAGTATCTACCTTGAGTTTGCCTGCTGGCCACCCACAGCCTGGCAGGAGGGTTGGGCATCCCTAAGTTCCATGGGTTGGTGGCATCTCACAGTGTGTGGATGAGGCAGACATGGAGGTCCACAAGGTCCCCTGTTTGCTGTTGTTGGTCAAGCAGCCTCAGGAGATGGAGCTTGAACTGCTCTGGTTAGTTTTGGATGCCCTTTGGCTGCTAATAGACCAGGTATGGACATGTGGAACTATGGTAGTTCTGCTCATCTTGAAGAATAGAGGAGATGAATCCAACTGATATGTCCACAGGTAAAGCTGTGAAGTGGTGGAGAAAGTCACGGCATGGCTGGGCATCCCAACATCCCATGGGTTGGTGACATCTCAAAGTGGGTGGTGGGTAAAGCAGAGATGGAGGTCCAGGAGGTCTCAGGTTTCCACCATTCACTGAGAAGTCTCAGAAAAACTGTTCTGGTTGGGTTTGGGTGCCCTTTGGCTCCTCATGAACCAGATATGGAAGACATGTGGAGCCACGGTGGATCTGCCCAGCTTGGGGAGCAGAGGAGATGAACCCAAGCGAGAGGTGTCCAGGTGGGGTGGCTGAGGACACTTTGGGCAGCAGCAGAGGTGTGGAGCTCATACTGGATTTAGCGCATCGGTGGTGAAGAACCTGAGGTGAGGAACAGGAGAAGGTCCCAGCAGCAGAGAGGTCCTGCAGCCAGCTCCATCCCAGCAGTGCCCCCAGCACGGCCCCGCTGGTTCCATTGTTTCCATCCCATTTGTCTCCGTTCGTTTTCCTGCAGTCTGGCCCTGGGTTTGTCGCTGGCACTCAGCAGCTGACTGATGGGCACCAACACCTGGGGTGACAACTGGGCACGGCCGCCTGCAGCTTTCATTGCCACCTTCAGTTCCAGTTTGGGTTCCATCGAATGTTTGTTTGCAGTTTCGTTTTCCTTCGGTTGTATCATTGCAGCTTTAGTTGCAGTTTTATTTTCTTTTTTTTTTTTTTACTCCTTTTACTTTTTTCATTTCTCATTTTATCCTCATTGATTTTTCTTTGACTGCAGTTTCATTTCTGGTTTTGTTTTCATTTCTTTTTATTTCCAGTTTTGTTTTCATTTCTCTTTATGTTATTTCAGTTTTGTTTAATTTCTTTTTATTATTTCAGTTTTATCTTCATTTGGTTTTATTTTATTCAAGCTTTATTTTCAGTTTTCAATTCATTTCAGTTCTAGTTTCAATTTATTTTTATGTCATTTCAGTTTTACTTTCAAGGGGTTTTTTACTAATTTTTATTATTGCAGTTTGATTTCCAGATATTACTTTATTTTTTATTTTCAGTTTTCATTTCTTGGGGTTTTTTTTCATGTATTTTTATTTCAGCTTTATTTTCTGTTCTCTTTTCAATTATTTTTATTTCCATTTTTATTGTAATTTATTGTTATTTTATATCAAGTTTATTTTCAGCTCTTTGCTTTTGTATTTTCAGTTTTATTTTCATTTATTTTTAGTTTTATTTAAATGTAACATTTTATTTAAATTTAATTTTATATTTTTATTTTCAGTATTTCAGTAGTCTCAATTTTTTTTAGTTTAGTTTTATTTTCAGATTTGGTTTCATTCATATTTTATTTCAGTTTTAGTTTCAATTTTTATTTTGCTTTATTTTTATCTTCAAATTTGGTTTAATTCCTTGTTATTTAGTCTCATTTTCATTAAGTTTTAGTTTATTTCAGTTTTCAGGATTATTTTCAATTTTTATTTTACTTTATATTTTCAATTTTAATTACATTTATTTTTATTTCTTGATTTAGTTTCATTTTTTTAATTTTTATTTAGTTTTATTACTTCAATTTATTTTCTATTTTTATTTTAATTTTTTTCAGTTTTTAATTTTTTTATTTCTAGATTTATTGCCATTTTATTTTCAGTTTGATTTTTATTTCCACTTTTAATTTTCATTTATTTTTCTTATTTTATTTGTTTTCTATTTTATTTTATTATTTTTTTGAGGTTTAGTTTTCTTTTTATTTCTTTAGTTTCTTTTATTTCAGATTTATTTCCACTTTAGTTTCATTTTACTTTATAATTGCAGTTTTATTGATTTTTCAGCTTCATTTTCCTTTTTCTAATTTATTTTCCTTTCATTTTACTTCTAATTTTACTTTGATTTCGTTTTCATTTTTTACTTACTGTTGATTTTACTTTTTTGTTTTGTTTAATTTTTTTTCATTTTGTTTTCTTTGGTTTTATTTTAAGTTTCTACTTTCATTGATATTTTATTCTATTTTTTGTTTTGTTTAAATTCCTTTTTACTATTTCAATTTTAATGTTTATTTAACTTTACTTTTTCCTTTTTATTTTCAATCTATTTAACTTTAATCTTTTTTATTGTTATTCAGTGTCTTCTTTATTTTCCTTTTATTTTATTTTAATTTTAATTTTTATTTTTATTTTATTTCCTTTTTATTTTCCATTTTAGTGTACTTTTTTATATATTTCTACCTTTATTTATTTTTCTTTCATTTTCAATTTCCATTTTTATTTCCTTTTTTATTTTTATTTCCTTTTTTTATTTCCATCTCCATTGTTACCCCCCATGTTTTATTCCCTGTGTATTTAATGTCCTCCCACAGCTGTTTGTTTCCATTTTGATTTCCATTGTAATTTCTGTTTCCATTTCCACCCCTGCTGTTCCTGTTCTGTTCCCGTTCCGTTCCCGCTCTTCCCGTCGTTCCCGCCCCAGTTTTCCGGCACATTCAAGAGCTCCTTGCCAGGACCCACCAGAAGAAGCCAAAATTGAGAAAGAAACCGCGAGCCCCCAGCCCGCAGCACCAGGGTAGGGCCATCACCCCGACACCCAAACACCCCAAAACAACCCCAAAATCACCCAAACTAACCCCAAAATACCCCCAGATCACCCAAAATAACCCCAAAACACTCCAAATTAATCCCAAAACACCACAAAATAATCCCAAATACCTCAAACCATCTCCCAAATCAGCCAAACTCCAAAACATTCCAAAATAACCTCAAAACACCATAAAATAACCCAAAATACCTCAGAACAACCCCAAAGTCACCCAAACTAACCCCAAAACCATCCCCAAATACCCCCAAATCACCCAAAATAACTCCAAAATAGCTCAGACTAACCCCAGACACCCCAAAATCACCCAAATTAATCCAAAAGCACCCCAAAACATCCCAAACTCCAAAATACCCTAAAACATCACAAGATACTCCAAAATAACTCAAACTAACCCCAAAATAACCCAAAATACTCCCAACTAATCCCAGAACACTTCAAAACAACTCCAAAATCACCTAAACTAACCAAAAAATACCCCAAACTAACCCCCAAAAGACCTAAACTCACCCCAACTAAACCCCGAACACCCCAGAATCCCCCTCAACATGTAGGTCGGTGTCTCACCACTTGAAGCCCCTCAGAAGCTGCCCCAGGTTCTCCTCAGTGACCCCAAGGTGGACACTCATTGTCCTCAGCACCACAGCCACCACCACTGGGGGGGGATACCTGGGATCAGCCCCTTTCCTGGTGTTCCTCAGGGACAAAGGCTCCATGAGGTTTCCACCACAAGATGAGGAACCTCAGCCACTGGTGATGGTAGGGCTAGAAGCTGGAGCTGGCGAGGTGGAAGACCTCAAGAAATGGCTTCAGCAGTGTCCACCAGTCATGGTCATTGGTCAATATCTTGGTCAACAACACAGAGGTTGGGATCAAGTGTTCCCTCAGCATGTTTAGAGGTGACACCGAGCTGAGTGGTGGCATTGACCCACCCTGAGGGACGTGGACAAGGTAGAGGAGTGGGGCCCAAGTGAAATTCATGAGGTTCAAACAGGCCAAGGGCAAGGTCCAGCACCTGGATCAAGGCAACCCCCATCATCAGATGGGCTAGGAGATGAAAGTTCGAAGAGAGGAGAAGGACCTGGGGACACCAGGAGGTGACAAATGGGACATGAGCCAGCAAGGTGAGCTCACCGCCCAAAAAGCCAACCATCTCCTGGGCTGCATCCCAAGATCTGATCTAGTTGAAGATGTCCCTGCTCACTGCAGGTGGGTTGGACTAGATGACCTTCAGAGGTCCCTTCCAGTCCAAACCAGTATATGAGGGGCACCAGATTTGAGGTCACCCAACGCTGGACATCCCCCATCTTCTGGAATGGTCCAGAAAGTACCACCAGGTCCTTGGGGCTCTTGGCTGCAGGATGTTGGAGCATCTGCCATGGCATGAGACTGTTGGCAGCATGAGGATGCTCCAAAGGTTGGAAGTGGTATCTCCTAGTTGAACAGTCAGGAGGAGGGGCGGATGGTAAGGAGAAGGGTGAAGGTGGAAGTGGTGGCATCAGGAAGAGAAGCTGGATGGTGGAGGGGAGGTGAAGGTGGAAGCCATGGCCCCAAGAGCTGGGACACTGTGTCAGTGTGAGCAAGAGGCCACCAGAGAGGATGGAACAAAGGTGACTCCAGGGTTCCACATATGGTGGAGAGGAGGACATGGCTTCCCAGGCTCTTGAGACTCTTGAGGAGCAAGTTGAGTTGTGAGGGACAATCCCTAGAAGAAGGGTGCCAGGGTCAGGGGCCATCTTGTCCTCCTCAAAACCCTTCCCAAGGAGCTTCACCTTCATGGCAGGGGACAGACCACCACCAAGACCAGTCATGACCTCTCCAAGACTAACCCTGTGATGACTTCATGACCTCTCCGTTCTTTCTCTTCTAGGGGTGGCCATCAGCACTTACGCCAAGTACTGCTACAACAAACTGCAGAAGGCAGCTCTGACAGGAGCCAAGAAGGTATGGTCCAACCCTTGGGCTTGGAGAAGGTGGCCACCCCACCAGCCAGGACCACCACAGCAGCTGCTGGGCTTTAGGGATGGGGTCTGGAGGAGGAGGGGTGAAGCTGGAGAGCAGCAGAAAGTGCAGTAACTTGGGCTAGGTCTGTGGTGAGGATGTTCTGGGCATCTCCAGGGTGGTTTGGTCATCACTGCAGGACCTCTGGGGACCTTCTAGGGACCTTCTCCATCCCACCACACATGTCCACTGTGTCCATCTCTTCTCCATGCCACCATGCACACATCCACTGCATCCATGTCTTCTCCATCCCACCACACGTCCACTGTGGCCATCTCTTGTCCATCCCACCACACGTCCACTGTGGCCATCTCTTCTCCATGCCACCATGCACACATCCACTGCATCCATGTCTTCTCCATGCCACCACACGTCCACTGTGGCCATCTCTTCTCCATGCCACCACACATCCATTGTGTCCATCTTTTCTTCTCCATCCCACCATACACATCTGCTCCATCCATCTCTTCTCCATTCCACCATGCACATGTCCACTGTGTCCATCTCTTCTCCATCCCACCACACAAACCTGCTCCATCCATCCCTCCTCCATCCTGCCATAGCCATGTGACCAAGCCACCTGCCCCACCAGAGAAGGAACCCAGAGGTGCTGGTGCCACCACCTCAACCACACTGCTTCTGATGTCCAGAAGCATCCCAGAGCCATGGGTTGTCCTCCTCCCTACATGGCTCATTGGTGTAGATGCTCCAATGTGGCCATGGTCCCATAGCAGAGCATGGAGGTTCCACCAAGCACCACAGAGAGTTTCCAGGTCTGGAATCAAGATGGTGGGTGGAGGCACCTTCCCACCAGACACCATTGGAGACCTTGGCCAAGTTGGCTGGAGTTCATCCATAGCTCCATCTATCATCACACCATGGGGTTGAGCTCTGGAACTTGGCCATGGGGGTGCTGGGAATTCAGTAGGACTTTCACATGGCTGTGAGGACACCAGCCACATCTCCTGACAGCTCTGGTGACCTCTCATCTCTCCCAGGGCTTGAAGAAACCCAACATTGAGGAGATCCGTCACGCCAAGAACGCCGTCTTCAACCCTTCCATGTTCGGTAGCTCTCTGCAGGACATCATCTCCATGCAGAAGGAGCGGTACCCTGACCGGCAGCTGCCCTGGGTGCAGACCCGCCTCTCTGAGGAGGTCCTGGCCCTCAACGGGGACCAGACCGAGGGCATCTTCAGGTAAAGCCATCTCCAGCTGCAAGGAGATCCCCCCAGGATGGTGGCAACCTGAAGCTTCTCATGGAGGAAACCATAATGAGTCACTTTGTTATGGGGCAGTTGGCCACTTCCCTATGTCTCCAGGAGTGTCTTTCTCCTCCTGTGGGTCAGAGAGAAGCCCCTCAACTTCTCCTTGTTCCAAGGCCATGAGGACTTGTCCACAGCAGGGTCATGCCCATTTTCTGGTGCCATCCCACATCGTCACCTTGCGGTCTCCAGGCAGCCCCCAGCCCTACAATGCTTCCAGATGTCCCTATGGGGCCACAGCATGGCTCCATCCCCACCTGATGTCCCCTCTTGGCTCTCCTTGAGCCCCACTTGCACCAAGGAGAACCTCAAAGCCCTGTGGGTAGGTCCCCATCTCTCAGCTGGGGACCAAGATCTCTTCCCTCCTGCAGAGTCCCTGGTGACATCGACGAGGTCAATGCCCTCAAGCTTCAGGTGGATCAATGGAAGATCCCCACCGGCTTGGAGGACCCCCACGTTCCTGGTAGGACCTTGGAGATCTCACGTGGGGGAAAGATTAGGTCCTTCATCCAGCAGGTCTCACATCTCCTCATCTTCTCCACCCCAGCCTCTCTGCTGAAGCTCTGGTACCGGGAGCTGGAGGAACCTCTGATCCCTCACGAGTTCTACGAGCAGTGCATCACCCACTACGAGAACCCTGAGGCAGCCATCGCGGTTGTCCACTCTCTGCCCAGGATCAACAAGATGGTGCTGTGCTACCTCATCCGCTTCCTACAGGTACCACCAGCACCTCCCCGTCTCCCTCCTTCCCGGGGCCACCTCCCAACCCAGGTGCTTCTCTTGAGGTAGTTTTGGGTTCCTCAAGTTGATTTTGGGGGTTGACCACCTCGGTGACCCTCATCCGAGACTTGGGAGGCCTGCTCGGTTTCTCCACCCATCTCCCACCACCTCATCCACCATCGCCTTCCCCCTCCCGTGCCCAGGTGTTCGTGCAGCCGGCCAACGTGGCGGTCACCAAGATGGACGTCAATAACCTGGCCATGGTGATGGCCCCCAACTGCCTGCGCTGCCAGTCGGACGACCCGCGGATCATCTTCGAGAACACCCGCAAGGAGATGTCCTTCATCCGCGTCCTCATCCAGCACCTTGACACCAGCTTCATGGAGGGCGTCCTATAGCAGCCGCCACCGACTGGCCCCGCCCCGCCCCGCCCTGGAGTCCTCTCCCCTCCGACCCCAGCTGGGTTGAGGAGCGCAGAACCTGTGCTCCTCGAGGTTCTGCAAGGACCCTGCAGGAGGGTGCCAGGTGGCTCGTGCCCATCTCCGTCCCCATCCAACTTGTCCTACAGCAGGACATGGGACCGTTCCTCAAGCTCCATGGTGACCTTCTGGCCATCTCACTGCCCACCTCTTCAGAGGGATCGGCCATTTTGGAGGTCTCCAGGGACAGCAGCATCCACCTTGAGGATGGGTGATGCCTCCATCCTGGGTGTCCTCTGTGGTTGTGGGTGGCAGCAGGTGACAATGTGGAAGACCAGGGAGGTTGGAAGAGGATGGAGGAGACCCATCTAATGGGACCACATCCCTATCAACAGGAGCTCCACCATCTCCATTGGGGTTGGGTCTCTGGCTGAGAGCAGAGCTGTGGGGCAGCCATGGGGCAGGGAGGACAACCAGGGCCAGGAGAAGACATCAGTGCTGAGCTGAGTTGGTGTCGAGCACTTGGAGAACATAGGACATCAAGCACCAGAGCATCCCAGTGCCAGGAGAGGCCCAGTCCACAGACACTGCTGGGGGCATCTGATGGTGGAGCTGGGTGCACCAAGGGGTGGGTGCTGGTGGGGGGCCCTTAGGGAGTTGTGGCCCAGGGTTGGTTGTCCACCATGGGGTGGTGGAGGAGCTGGGCAGGGCCCCAACTCACCATGTGTTGGCACCACCAGACCTGTCTCAGAATCCCTCAGGTCTGCTTGGCCTTGCTGGGCTCAACACAGAACACATCATCTGCTCCTGGCCTTTAAAGACCCATCCTGACACCCATCATCTCTGCATGGCCCTGCTGGACTCATCTCGATGTCCATCACTTTCCTTTGCTCCTGCCGGACCCATCTTGGCTCCCATCATCTCTTCTTGCTCCTCCTGGACCTATCTTGGTGCCCATTATCTCTGCTTGACCTTGCTGGGCCCATCTTGGTGCCTGTCATCTCTTCCTGCTCCTTCCTGATCAACCCAGCTTGGTACTCATCATCTCCTGCTCCTCCTGGGCCCATCTTGGTGCCCATCATCTCCTCCTGCTCCTGGCCAACCCGTCATGGCACCCATCATCTGGTCCTCCTGGACCAATCTTGGCACCCATCTCAGCACCCATCTCCAGATCCTGAACCCATCTTGGCACTCATCACCTCCTGGTCCTGGCCAACATCTTGGTGCCCCTCATCTCTGCTCAACTGTACTGGGCCCATTTTGGTGTCCTTCATCTCATTCTCCTGGCCAGCTCATCTTGGCATTCATCAATTCCTTGTCCTCCCGGACACATCTTGGTCCCCATCATCTTCTCCAGGTCCTGTCCAATCTGTGTTGGCACCCATTTCCTCCAGGTCCTGCCCAACCAATGTTTGTACCCTCATCTGTGCTTGACCCTACTGCACCCATCTTGGGTCATCTCCCATCATCTCCTCCTGGTCCCATCCAACCCAGCTTGGCACCCATCTCCTCCTGCTCCTGGTCTATCCATTATCTCCTGATCTTCTTAGACCCATCCTGGGGCCTATCATCTCCTTCAGGTCCTGTTCAATCCACCTTGACATCCATCTGCTCCCAGTCAACCTGTCATATTCTGGTCCTCTTAGAACCATCTTGGTTCCCATCATCTCCTTCAGGTGCTGCTCAACCCATCTTGGCACCCATCTCCTCCTGCTCCTGGTCTACACATCATCTCCTGGTCCTCTTAGACACATCTTGGTGCCCATCATCTGCTCCTCCTGCACCACCCACCTGACCTCCTCCCATCCTCCCCCATCTCTGCCACTGGACCCCTCCCACACCCCATCCAGGAGGTGTCCCCCACCCCACAGATGCCCCCCAAGTGCCTTCAGGGCCAAGTGGGACCATGGTGGGCACCCATTGGACAGGTGGGGGGTAGCTGCTGGGTAAGCACCCATCAGAGGATGAAGATCTATAGGAGTTACTAATTAGGACCCCCCTAATTAAGCAACTGGGGGGAGGGGAGGGGGGAGAATGTCCCGAAAGTGGGGGTCTCCAAGACAGGGAGGTCCCCAGAAGGGGTGATCCTCAGGGTTGGGAGTCACCAGAGCATAAGCACTCTAGGGTATGGGACACCCAAAATGAAAGGGGGGGTCTCCAGGGTGATCCCTAGAGAGGGGAAAGTCCCTGGGAAGGGAGGGGGAGAGGGATTGGGGGTCACCCAAAATTGGGAGTCTCCAAGATTGGGGGGATCTCCAAAGATGGGGGAGTCACCGGAATGGGATGGGTGGTCCTCAGGATTGGGGGCACCAGAGCAGGAGCACTCCAGGGTGGAGGCACCGAAGTCTCCAGGGTGGTCCCAAGAACCCTGGGTCTGAAGGGGAGGGGGTTGCTGGGGGGGGGCACCCAAAATATGGTGGTGGGGTCCAGGTTCATCCCCAGGGGGCTGTCTCAAGAAGGGGGAGTCCCTAAGATTGTACCACCCAAAGTAGGGGGTCCCCAAGGAGAGGGGGGTGGAAGTCCCCAAGGAGAGGGGGGAGAAGTCCCCAAGGTGGGGGGGTTCCCCAGAGGGGGGCTTCCCAAAGTGTGGGAGTTCCCAAGGTGGGGAGGTCTCCCAGGTAGGAGCACCCCAGGGCTGGGAACGGTCACCCAAGGTGGAGGATGTCCACAAATGGGGGTATCCCCAGAAGGGGGGGTGGTCTCCAGAGTTTGGAGGGGTCACCCAACTCTACCTCCCAGCTCTGCTCACTGCCAGGGGATTGGGGGGACACACAAAAAACACAGTGCCAGGGGGGTCCTCACTACCCCCCCCTTAATTTCCAGTTAATTAAGGCTCATTAATTCCCCCCCACCCCCTGTTTTAGTCCCTTTTTGCCCCATTTTGGGTTTATTTATTGTTTAAAAAGGCAAAAAAATTCTATGAGGGACAAAAAAAATCCCTCCCCACCCCCCAAAATCCCACCCCAGGGGGCTGGGGGCGTGGCTTAAGGGGAGGGGGGACTCCTCTGATTGGGGGTTGCATAGAAGCCCCGCCCACCCCTTCCTAAACCCTCCCAAACCCACCAATCCCGGCGTGTGAATAAAGCAACGTATGGAGACAACCTCTGGAGAGCGGCGTGTTCACTCCGGAGCAGAAGGAGGGTGGGGGCTCTGTCGGGGCTGGGGCTACAAGGGGAGGGTCGCACTCTATGGGTTGTTCTGTATGGCCTATAGGCGACTGTGCAGCCCCCACCCAGGCCATACAAGCCCTAGAGGGGCATCATGGGTCATGCCCCACTGTGGAAATCATACAGGGACACCCCACCCAGGCCATGCATGCCATATAGCGTGTGTGAGGGTCATCCACCACCACACAACGGCCACGGGGACACCCCTCCCCAGGCCATGCATGCCATAGCGTGTGTGAGGGTCATCCACCACCACAACGGCCACGGGGACACCCCTCCCCAGGCCATGCATGCCATATAGCGTGTGTGAGGGTCATCCACCACCACACAACGGCCACGGGGACACCCCTCCCCAGGCCATGCATGCCATATAGCGTGTGTGAGGGTCATCCACCACCACACAACGGCCACGGGGACACCCCTCCCCAGGCCATGCATGCCATATAGCGTGTGTGAGGGTCATCCACCACCACACAACGGCCACGGGGACACCCCTCCCCAGGCCATGCATGCCATATAGCGTGTGTGAGGGTCATCCACCACCACACAACGGCCATGGGGACACCCCTCCCCAGGCCATGCATGCCATATAGCGTGTGTGAGGGTCATCCACCACCACACAACGGCCACGGGGACACCCCTCCCCAGGCCATGCATGCCATATAGCGTGTGTGAGGGTCATCCACCACCACACAACGGCCACGGGGACACCCCTCCCCAGGCCATGCATGCCATATAGCGTGTGTGAGGGTCATCCACCACCACACAACGGCCATGGGGACACCCCTCCCCAGGCCATGCATGCCATATAGCGTGTGTGAGGGTCATCCACCACCACACAACGGCCATGGGGACACCCCTCCCCAGGCCATGCATGCCATATAGCATGTGTGAGGGTCATCCACCACCGACACAACGGCCACGGGGACACCCCTCCCCAGGCCATGCATGCCATATAGCGTGTGTGAGGGTCATCCACCACCACACAACGGCCACGGGGACACCCCTCCCCAGGCCATGCATGCCATATAGCGTGTGTGAGGGTCATCCACCACCACACAACGGCCATGGGGACACCCCTCCCCAGGCCATGCATGCCATATAGCGTGTGTGAGGGTCATCCACCACCACACAACGGCCACGGGGACACCCCTCCCCAGGCCATGCATGCCATATAGCGTGTGTGAGGGTCATCCACCACCACACAACGGCCATGGGGACACCCCTCCCCAGGCCATGCATGCCATATAGCGTGTGTGAGGGTCATCCACCACCACACAACGGCCATGGGGACACCCCTCCCCAGGCCATGCATGCCATATAGCGTGTGTGAGGGTCATCCACCACTGCACAACGGCCACGGGGACACCCCTCCCCAGGCCGTGCATGCCATATAGCGTGTGTGAGGGTCATCCACCACCACACAACGGCCATGGGGACACCCCTCCCCAGGCCCTGTGTCCCCTGTAGGAGCACAGATGAGTCATCCACCACTATGCTGATCATAGAGGGAAGCCCTGCCCAGGCCATAGATCTCCTATGGGTCGTCCCCATCCCATAGCAGCTGTAGGGACACCCCACGCAGGCCATACATCCCCTATAGGGGTCTATGGAGCCCCCGGCCTGGCCATTACATCCCTGTAGGGGAATGTATGGGCACCCACACCACCCCCAGAGATCCCCACGTGCCGCAAGGGACTGCGGATGTCTCTAGGGCTCAGGATACCTGCGGCGGATGGGCGTCTACAGGGGGATCTGAGCATCTTCTAGGGTCTCTGGGTGCCTAGAGGCGGCTCCGGGCGTCTAGTGGGGGCTCTGGGTTCCGGTGGGCAACAAATTCCACCCGGAGCGGTCCGTCCGGAACCACTTCCGCCTGACTGCCGGCTCGCGGTGCCGTTACCACCATGAAGATACCAGCGGCCCGTTCCTTTCGCCTCCTTCCCAGGGCCTACGGGACGGCGGGGCCCGGGCTCGTTTACCAACAAGGACAGAGCCCCGAACCGCGAATCCGGGAGTATTTTTACTACATCGATCATCAGGGGCAGGTACGGCAACAGGAACAGGCCCTGGTACGGGCCTAGGCCTCGACCTCAGCACCGGCCCCGCCTCCTCCCGCTGCCGGAGCCGGTGTGTCCTTGGAAGGGGAGAACGGCTTCCGGCGGTAATGGGGTTTTTGAGTGGTCTTTGCCCATTTTTTGCAGCTTTTCCTGGATGACACCAAAGTGAAGAATTTCATCACTTGCTTCAAAGGTAGAAAACCTCCCCCGACATGACCCAGAATCGCTCAATTCGCTGTTATGGCTCTGTTCCTCCTGGGACTTAATGGGAGTGCTGTTGTTAAGCAAGGGGGGAGCATTAATGGGGGGGTGGATCCTTAATTAGGGTCTCATCTTTAATCAGGATCAAAGCCTTAATTAGAGTCCCATCCTCAGTCAAGACCTGAGCCTTAATTAGGGTCTGATCCTTATCAGGATTAAAGCCTTCATTGGGGTCTCATCCTTAATCAGATTCTCATACTTGATTTGGAGCTGATCTTTAATTGCAGGTTGATTGTGAGGATTATTAATGATACTTAATTAGTCATCCTTAATTGGCATCTTAACTTTAATCAGGATATTAATTGAGATCTCAGGATCCAATCCTTAATTGGGGTTTGATCCTTAACTGGAGTCTGATCCTTACCTGGGATCTCAGGATCCGATCTTGAATTGGGATTTGATTCTTAATTGGGGTCTGATCCTTAACTGAGATCCATCATTAATTAGGATCTCATCCTTAATTTGGTCTGATTTTAATTTTTACCCTTAAGTGGGGTCTGTTGTATCACCAAATGACTCCCCAAAATGGGGTCCCACCACGAACCAACCCCCCAAATTATGTCCCATCACCAAATAATCTCCCAACGTGGCATCTCACCACCATTAAGAGCACCCCAACACGGCATCCCACCACCAAACAACCGCCCAGAATGGGGTCCCATCTTGGAACACCCCTTCCCCCTAAAATGAGGTCCCATCACCAAACTGCCCGGAATGATGTCCCACCACCAAGCCCCGCTTCCCCACAGCTGGTTGCCCTCCTGGGATTGAGTTCCCCCTGGGTGGGGCAGTTGGTGGAGCAGGTTGGTGAGGTGCCCATCTCGTCCCTTCAGACGTGGCCTTCCTCAGCTTCTTCTTCAAGCGGCTGGAGCCCAATCGCAGTGGGCGCTACGAGAGCCACTTCCCCTTCCTGTCACGCTGCGGCCGCGAGCGCAACTTCCTGCGCTGTGAGGACCGACCCCTGGTCTTCACCCAGCTCCTGCCCGGCCCCGCTGCCAGCCAGCTCCTCTCCTACTGCGGCGGCGGCCAGAGCCTGGCGGTGCCCTTCCAGCCGCAGAGCCTGGCAATGGCACCGGCGAACGGGCGGCTCTACCACCCGGCGCCGGCCAGAGCAGGCGGCGTGGGCCTGGTGCGGTCTGCGCTGGCAGTGGAGTGGAGCTCCTGTTTCCAGTATGAGCAGGGCCCTGAGCAGCCCCCAACGCATTTCAACTGGGAGGGGCAGCGGTACCGGCTCACCGGGGAGCTGTTGCCACTGTTGGGTGCTAATGGAGACGAGGAGACGCTGGCTGTGCCTCTGGCACCACGGCAAGGATGAGGTGGGGGCATCCCAAATGTCACCGGCAGCTTTGTGGTGAGGGGTGGTGGAGATTGGCACCAGGTCATGGCAGAAGGGATGGTGCTGTGGGATGGATGCCGGCATGGTGGGTGCCACCATGGTGAGGTGGGTTCTGCCATGGTGGGTGCCACGATGGTGGGGACATTGCTGGCATGGTGGGTGCCACGATGGTGGGAAGGGTACTGCCATAGTCGGTGCCACAGTGGTGGGGTGGTGCTGGCACAGTGGATGCCACCAAGGAGGGCCAGGTACTGCTGAGGCAGGTGAGACAATGGTTGAGTGCTACCATGGTGGGGTGGATGGTGCCCTGATGAGGTGGACACTGCCCTGCTGGGTGTCATGATAATGGGGCGGTTGCCATGATAATTGGTGCCACAATGGTGGGGTGGGTGCTTCCCTAGTGGGTGCCACCACAGTGGTGTGAGTGCTGCCATGGCACCATGGGTGCCACCACGGTGACCATAACCCCCATTAAAGACTGACTGAATTCCCCCTTGGCCAAGCTTTGTTGTTTCTTCAATGCCAAGAGCCCCCCCAGGACACAGGGGCTACAGGAGAGGTTTGGGGTGCCTAGGCAGGAGCATGGCATTCCCATGGGGTCTGCCCATACAAAGCACCACAGTCACCACGTCACCTCCTGCTTGGTGGGAACTTTATTAACCAGCGTCCTGGTGGTGCTGAACCAGGGTCACTGCTTGCCACACAGTGGCCTCAACCCACAGTGAGGCACTGCCGGTGGAATCGGTGCCAGCAACAGTGAGATGGTACCAAAAAGCACCAGCATGAGGAGGGAGACACCAAAGATATGGATGGGAAGAAGGGTTGGGACACATGGGGATGCTGCAGTCACCGAGCTACAAGTCAAAGTAGTCGAGGGCCCCGTGCCGAGGCAGGTTGGTGGTCCAGACAGCGTCGGATCTACCAAGCTTCACCAGCAGCTGGCAGAGCTCAGCCTTGGCCGCGGTGAAACGCGCCCTGTCCACTGCGTCCTCGAAGAACCAGCCAGAGCCTGAGGGGGGCCGCAGGTGGTCGGTGATGTAGCAGTCCAGGGGGTAGGGGTAGATGACGAGGCGAAGGTGGGGGAGCGCCACGGTCTTCTCCAGCAGGACTTTGAGCGCTGGCGTGGAGAAGAGGTTGCCGAAAAGTCCCAAGCACTGCAGCTGGGAACAATGGCAAAGTGCCGGCAGCAGCTCATCCAGCTGGGAGTCCGTCAGCCGGCATTCCATGAGGTCCAAGTGGAGAAGCGAGGCTGAGATCTTCTCCAGAAGCTGCCGCAGTGGTTGAAGAAGAGCTTCAGTGAAATCGTGGCCGCTCAGGTCCAGCTTCCGCAGTGCTGGAGTGTGGAGGCTATGTCGAAGGTAGTTCAGGTCCTCGGGAAGAAGGGAACAAAAAGCCAGCTCCAGGCTTTCCAGGGGAGTCTGCAGGTCACTGCCAGGGTGAGAAGGTGCCGTGAGCTCACACCAAAGCTGGCACAGACCCACCAATGGATTAAACCTCATCATGGTGATGATGCCCAGATTGCCACCCGCATCGATCCCCAGCACGGCACGGAAAGAGCAAGGTGAGGACCAACTCCACCAAAAGCCTGAGAAGGTGCCTTCAGCTCACACCAAACCTGGCAGCATGCTGGGAAGGACCAACTAATGGATAAACCTCATGATGGAGATGATCCCCAGTTTGCCAAAGGCAAATCCATCTGGATCCCATCTCACCACAGCATGCAAACAGCAAGTCAAGGACCACCTCCACCAAAATCTTAACTGAGAAGGAGCTGTGAGCTCACACCAAAGATGGCACCACACTAGCATGGACCTGTTGATGGATTAAACCTCATCATGGGGATGATTCCCCCACCATGGCATGAAGGAGTGGTCAGGCATTGGAACAGGTTACCCAGGGAGGTGGTGGAGTCACCATCCCTGAAGATGTTCAGGAAACGTGTGGACGTGGCACTTGGGGCCATGGTGGTGTTGGGTTGAAGGTTGGACTCTTAGAGGCCTTTTCCAACCAAGACAATTCTATAACTCTGAAAAGAGCAAGTTGAGGACCAACTCCACCAAAACCTTACCTGAGAAGGTACTGGAGGTTCCCTGAAAGCCTGGAAGACCCAAAGTTGAGCTCCTTCAGCCCTGACAAACTCCCCAGCTGCCCGGCGAGCCGCCGGAGGCTGGCATCCGTCCCCGACACGAACCTCCGCACATCAACGTTGCTGTAGGGCAGGCGAAGGCTGAGGAGGTTGGGGAACCTGGTGAGGTGTGGCAAGACCACGCAGAGGCCAGAGAGTCCCAGGTTGTTGAAGCGGAGATCAACACGCCGCACACCGCAGGCGTCCAGGCAGTCCAGCATCGTCACCGTGCTGCCCACAGACAGCTCCTCGGCATGGAAGTCCCTGCACCTGAGGCGCAGCAAGCTGGTGGCATTGGCCTGGAGAGCGTCTCGTAGGACACCAAAGGACGTGCTGTTGACGAAGAGGTCGGCTCGGATCTCCACACCAAAGGGTTGTGGAGCTTCCAAAGCTCCCGAGGGACCTTTCCGACGTTTGGAGCCATGTTTCAAGTGCTCGTTTTGGTGTTTGGAGACCTCCAGACAAGCTTTGGCTAAAGCCACAGTGCCAGACCACAGGCTCATTCCTTCTGGGCCACCATGGACATCATCATCCGGCAGATCCAGCATGTCCAGCACCCGCAGGCAGCACCGCCTCTCACTGAGCAACAAGAAACTGGTGAGACGGTGGCCAAGGCAGGGTGAGGGTGCTGGGTTTGCTTTCCCCCCAACCTCACCAACCCACCAACTTCTTCCCACCACCAGCTCCAGGTCACCTCCACATCCCTCAGGAGGAAGAAAATGTCTCCTGCCCATCCTGGCAAGAGTTTGGCACCCACCTCACACCACGATCAGGCTCCTCCAACATCTGGCGGAGATGTGTCACGATGGCCAAGATGGTAGCTTGGACACAGAGCTTCCTTGGTAGCCCCTTGGGGCGACGCTGAAGGTGATGGTCAAGGTGAGCCAATAACCGTTGGAAGCTGAGGACTGGGAAGGGCCAAACAGCCACCAAATCCCGCACCACCAAGGTCCGGCTGTCCAAGAAGGCAGCACTGAAGAGGACAGGGTAGAGCTCATTGGGGAGGATGGCGAGTGCACGGCGGAAATCGGATTCATGGCTCACCAAGCGGCGAGCACAGAGGAACACCAAGGAGTCCATGATGGTACCTGGCAATGAGGTGGGGAGGACACAAGTCACTGGTGAGGTTGCGGGGAAAGCCCCAGCTGGGACCTTGCTCAGGTTGTGGGGTGGCCTTATGATAAAAAGTCAGTCTCATGGCAACCCCTAAGCCAAGATGTCCACACACCAAAGGGACCCCATGGCAGGAGGGTAGAGCCCCCCAACAAAGGGGCAGGATCCCTAACCCAGTTCCCCCCAAACCCAGGCTTCCAATTACAGGGACACCCAACAGCCCCATAACCCAGTTCCCCCATCACAGGGACACCCCTAATCCAGTACCCCCATCACAGGGACCACCCCTATCCCAGTGCGCCCCCATCACAGGGAGCCCCCTAGCCCAGTGCGCCCCCATCACAGGGACCACCCCTAGCCCAGTGCGCTCCCATCACAGGGAGCCCCCTAGCCCAGTTTCCCCATCACAGGGACGCCCCTAGCCCAGTTCCCCTCATTTCAGGGACCCTCCAAACCCAGCCCACCCTTTACAGGGACTTCCCGCAGCCCCCATAACCGAGCCTCTCCCACTACAAGCACACGCCCCCGCAAGCCCAGTTTCCCCCGTACAGCGATTCCCCTAACCCGGTTCCCAGCTACGCCCCACAGTCCCGCTAACCCAGTTCCCCCTGTTACAATCGCGACGACCTCCCCAACTCCCCGTCTCCCGAGATAGGGACCCCCACCCCCCGCCACTTACTCACGGCCGATACCTGCGGCTAGTCCCGTCCCCGCCACACTTCCGGGACTGCGCGGTAACGCCCCATCCCCTCTCTGCACCAATCAGAGAACGCCATCCCAAATAGAGGCGGGCTTGACTACGTCTCTCCATGATGCTGGGGCTTCTCACCCTCTCATTGGCTTCAGCCGCTATCCGTCAGAGTTTCCGCTCTTCCCACTGGCTGAAGCGCGGCGGGAGCGGGAAGTTCGCTCTCTCGCCGTCCTGAGACCCGGCCCTTTGAGTCTCCCCTTCCGGGGGGCTCCGGGGAGCCTCAGAACCGGTCCCTGAGACCCCAGAGAAACCGACCCTAGCTCGTTATGGCCGCCATGGAGCGGCAGCAGGAAGTAAAGGCCCTGCTGAAGCGGTGGGAAGCGGATTTCCTCCGGGAGCGGCAGAGGAAGGCTAGCCAGGTGGGGAGAGAAGGGGGTGAGCCCTTCCCAGGCGGGTGAGGGGCTCTGAGCTGCTCCCGGGTGGGCTGGGGGAGGCCTCAGGGCTGGTTCTGCCCCTTACCGGGATCCCGTCTGCTGCACCGGCGTCACCCCAGTATGGTCCCTGCTTCTTTGCCGCGACGTTAAAGCCTAGAGAAGGTCCCTGTCAGAGCCTGACCACAGCTCTGTAGGATTTTCCATAGGGCTTTTCCATAAGGCAGTTCCCTAAGGCTCTTCCATGCAGCTTTTCCATAAGTCACTTCCAGTATGCCCCCTGTACTGGGGCATTGGTGAGGCCACATTTTAAGAGTACTGGGATCAGTTTTGTGTTCCTCACTCCAAAAAGGACATTGAGGGGGTAGAGCAGGTCCAGAGAAGGGCAGCGAAGCTGGTGGAGGGCATGGGGAACATGGAGAAGGGTCTTGCAAACGAGGAGAAGGATCTGGAGAACATCTGAGGAGAAGCTGAGGGAACTGGAGGGGTTTGACTGGAGCAAAGGAGGCTGAGGAGAGACCTTCTGGCTTTCTACAACTCCCTGAAAGGAGGTTTGAGCCAGGCAGGTGGTTTTAACTGATGGGACAAGAGGAAATGGCCTCGAGTTGCTCCAGGAAAGGTTTAGGTTGGACATGAAGGACAGTTCCTTCATAGAAAGGTTTGTCCAGGCCTGGACTCCACCATGCTAGAGTCCCCATTCCTCGAGGGGTCTAAAAGCCATGGGGATGTGGTGCTGAGGGCCATGGTTTGGTGCTGGACTTGGCACCATTGGGTCAAGGATTCCTCTCCTTGCAGGCTGACGTTGAGGAGGCTCCAGAGGACATCAGACGTGAGTGTCAACCCTGCCACCTCTCACCCACCCAGAAGATCTTTTGGGGTCCTAGGTGAAGCTGTGGGTGCTTTTGGGTGGGGGTCACCACTTGTCCCAGCCCAAACCCTCACCATGGAGGGGGGTTTGACATCACAGGGAGGTTCTCTGGGGACATACCTGGGTGGGAGCTGCTGCCGTTCCCCAATAAGGACTAGAATGTCCCCAAAATTATCCCAGGGCTCTACAAGGAGTACAAGACACTGAAACAGCAGAAAAAGGAGATGGATCCCACCAGGATCAGCTCTTCCAGCCCCCAGGAACATCAGGAGACTCCAGCCATGGAGGAGGTACTGGAGAAATCCCCTTTTTGGGCTTTGGGATTTGTCTCCAGGAGCATCAAACCCCCTGAGATTCATCCTGCATTTGAGGTTTGGGGGGGAAGGTTTGGATTTAGCAGGTTTGGGGTTGGAAAAGTTGGGATTTAGGAAGTTTTGGCGTGAAAATGTTGGGATTTAGCAGGTTTGGGTTCAGAAAGGTTTGGATTGTGCTGGTTTGGGATTGGAGAAGTTCGGATTTAGTAAGATTTGGGATGGAAAAGTTTGGATTTATCAGGTTTTGGGTTGGAAAAGTTTGAATTTAGAAAGATTTGGGATAGAAAAGTTTGGATTTAGCAGGTTTTAGGATTTAAAAGTTCAGATTTAACATGTTTTGGGATGTAACAGTTTGGATTTAGGAGGTTTGGGGATGAAAATGTTTGGATTTAGGAAATTTTAGCATTTTTAAAGTTTGGATTTAACAGGTTTGGGGATTTTAAATCTTGGATTCAGTATTTTTGGGGATGAAAACGTTTGGATTTCATAAATTTGGGGATTTGAAAGTTTGGATTTATCAGGTTTGGGGGGCATAAAGGTTCAGATTTAGCAGGTTTGGGGATGAAAATGTTCAAATTGGGCAGGTTTGGGATAAAGAGGTTCAAATTTATCAGGTTTGAGAATGCACAGGTTTAAATTTAAGCTGTCTGGGGATTGAACAGTTGGGATTTCCCAGATGCTGGGGTTGAATTTCAAGGTCTGAGGTCTTGTTCCAGGTGCCAGACTCTGGGTTTTGGGGCGCACACCTGAACCGCCAGCCCAGAGCCCCCAGGCCCAGCCGCTGTGCCCGTGCCATGCCCAAAGGCTCCACCGAGTTCTATGGCATGAGGCTGAAATCCAACCTGGCAGCTGCTGGCAAGGTCAGGGATGGCTGGGACAAGTTTTCCCTCAAGCTTCTCCTCACCTTTTTTGTCCCCTCTCCTGCCAGAGACCCTCAAAATCATTCCCTTACTGCCCAAGCCTCCCAAAATTGTTCCCCTCTTGCCAGAGACCCCAAAAATTGCAACTCCCACCTCACCAGAGCCACTCAAAATCTCATCCCCCTCCTGCCCAAGCCCCTCAAAATTGTTCTTCTCTTGCCAGAGACAACCAAAATTGCCCTCCTCACTAGAGCCACTCAGAATCTCAGCTTCCTCTTGCAAGAGCCCCCAAATTGTTCTGCTCCTGCCCAAGCCCCTTGAAATTTCCCCCACTGCCAGAGCCTCCCCCAAATCTCATTCCCCTTCTGCCAGACCCCCACAATCATTCCTCTCCTGCCAGAGCCCCCCAGCACCTCAGCCCTCTCCTCCCAGAGCCCCACCTCACTCTTAACCAGAGCTGGGGAACACTCCAAACCCCAGTGCAGGTTCCATCTTGTTTGGAGGTGGGGCGAGGAGCTTTGGAGGACAATCTGACCCACATCTGTCCTTCCTCCATCCCCACCAGGAGACACCCCTGACCCCAAGGAGGATCCCAATTCCCAGGAGGACCCCAGCTGTCCCCAAACTTCAGCCAGATCTGGGGACAAGTGACAAGGCCCCATCCCCAGCACCTTCACAGAGTGAAGAAGACGAGCCAGGAGACCTCGTCCTTCCTCCTTCAGTGTCAGGGCTGGCCCCCATCATCCTCACAGCAGGTTTGAAGCCCTCCCAGACACACCCTCCCAGTAAACTTCAGCAGCTGAAGCAGACAGTGGCACAGAGACTGGGCTCACTGGATCGTGCCTGGCTGCAGAGGTGCCAGGGGACGCTTGGTGACAAAGGGACAATGCTGGAGGACACATTGGAGCGGGGAGAGACCCAACAGGCCCCCTCAAAGCAGGACAAAGGTGTTGGGGAAGCGTTGGTGGGAGACTCCATGAGGAAAAGGCCACGTGGAGATGGTGGAGATGATGGGGACAATGTGGTGGCACCGGCAAAGCTCCAGAGATGCTGCCAAAGCTCAACCGAGGGAGTATTTGGTGCTGCCAAGAAGCTGAAAGAAAGCAAGGAGGAAGAGGAGGAGGAGAAAGAGCATGTGGCAAGCCAAATGGAGGGCAAGAAGGTGCCATATCCCTCAGAGAACATCCTGGGGGAGATAGAGGAGGAGGACAAGAAGCGGCCCAGAGTCACCCGTGGAGCCAGTGCTGCCAGGTAGGTACTGAAGCACCAGCTGCTTTTTCCCTAAATCCTCTTTTTATGTTATTTGGGGTGGGAAGGAATAAATTTGGGTTTTTTTTAGCTCAGTTTTCTTATTTGTGATGATTTTTGCCACCTCCTAAGCCTCCTTGTTGTCTTTGCTGGCATTTTGGGGTAAAACATGGAGATTCTGACCTTCAAAGCGATTCTGTGGGTGCTGGATGAGGACTGAGCACCCTTGGTTGGGAGATGACATTAAATTGGGTGGGAGTGTTGACCTGCTGGAGGGTGGGGAGGTTCTACAGAGGGATCTGGCCAGGCTGGATCGATGGTACAAGGCCAGTGGGGTCAGGTTCAACAAGGACAAGGCCAAAGGGATGAGGTTCAACAAGGCCAAGTTCTGGGTGCTGCACTTGGGTCACAGCAACCCCATGAAGGCTCCAGGCTGGGGGCAGAGTGGCTGGAGACTGCCCAGTGGAAAAGGACCTGGGGGAGTTGGTCAGCAGTGGCTGGAGATGAGCCAGAGCATGCCCAGGTGGCCAAGAAGGCCATGAGCATCCCAGCTTGGATCAGAAACTGGTCATCAGGACCGGGACAGGGATTGGACTGGGCACTGGTGAGGCCACACCTGAGTCCTGGGGTCAGTTTTGGGGCCCTCCCTCCAAGAAGGACATTGACAGGCTGGAGCAGGTCCAGAGAAGGCCAACAGAACTGGTGAAGGCCAGGAGAAGAAGGAGTAGGGTGTGTGAGAACTTGTGAGGAGCAGATGAGCAACCTGGGGGTGTTGAGACTGGAGCAAAGGACACTGAGGAGAGACCTTCTGGCTCTCTGCAACTCCTTGAAAGAAGGTTGGCGTGAGGTGGGAGGTGAGATCTCTTGTCCTAAGTGATAGGACAAGAGGAAATGGCCTCAAGTTGCCCCAGGGGAGGCTTAGGTTGAACACGAGGAACAATTTCTTCATGGAATGGTTTCTCCAGGCCTGGCCCAGGCTGCCCAGGGCAGTGGTGGAATCCCCATCCCTGGAGGGGTTTCAGAGCCGTGGATGTGTGGTGCTGAGGGCCATGGTTTAGTGGCCATGGTGGTGTTGGGTTGATGGTTGGACTCAATGACCTCAGAGGTCTTTTCCCACCCACCCCACGCTCAGCTTCTCTCTCCCCAGAGCCCCTCGGCTGAGCCGTGGCAACTTCGTGCGGCTCAACCTGAAGAGCAGATCCCACGTCCGCGGCTTCGCCCTGCGCGGGCTGTGGCTCCGCAGGCAGGTAAGGGCCCGGCCCCGGCCCCACCTTGAGTGCCTTTTGTTTCCCACTTAGGGAATTTATTTTCCTTTCCTTCCCTTGATTTCACCTTTATTTCACCTTCATTGTCCTTTATTTAAACCTCACTTCCCTGTATTTTCCCTGTTTCCTTTGATTTCCCTTGATTTTACTTTATTTAAACTTCCCCTTGATTTCCCTCCTTGGCTTCCCTTTGACTCCCTTGGTTTTCCCCCTTGGTTTTTCCCTTTCCTTTTCCCCTGGATTTTTTCTTTGATTTTTTTTTTCCTTGCCTTTTTTCCTTGCCCTTTCACTTGCCGTTTTCCCTCGATTTTCCATCAATTTTCTCTCAAATTTTCCCTCAATTTCCTTTGATTTTTCCCTGATTTCCCCTTTATTTCCCCCCCTCATTTCCCTGCCTCTCCCCTCGCAGGCCCTGAAGCAGAAGTGGCAGCGGAAGTGGAGCAGCTCCACAGCCCTGGGCCGCAGCTCCGACCTCTGCTTCCGCTGCGGTGGTGCCGGCCACTGGGCCTCAGCCTGCCCGGGGCGAGGTGAGGAGTAGCTGGGAGCAGGGAGAACATCCTGTGGGAAGCCCAGCCGGGCTCTTGGATTTGAGGAGGGCTGTGATTCCTCCCTGGCAGGGATGGCTCCAGGTGTGCTGCCAGTGGAGAGCAACCACAACGGTGAAGAGGAAGAGGAGGAAGAAGACGACCCTCCACTTCCCACACTGGAGGAAGTGGCTCGTCGGACCAACAGCGTCTGCCCGGAGCTCTGTGGTGAGGCCTGACCTGCTCTGGGAGCATTTTCCTGTCCCTGTGGTAAGGTTGTGCTCCTAGGAAGTCTGCTTTGGGCTCCTTTTGGACCATTTTGCCCCTTTGGAGGCCATTTTTAGGTCCTTTTTGGTCATTTCACCCCCTTTCAGGCCACTCTGTGCTCCTTTTGCATTTTTTATGCCTTTTTGTGCCATTTTGGGCTCCTTTTGGGCCATTTTATCCCTTTTTGGGCCATTCTGGGCTCTTTTTGGTTGCCTTTCAGGCCACTGTGGGCTCCTTTCAGGCCAGCTGAACTCCTAGGCCAATTTAGCTCTTTTTAGATGCCTTTCAGGCCATTTGATCCTGTTTGGGGCCATTCTAAGCTCACTTCTGGCCATTTTAGACTCCTTTTGGGATGTTTTGGGTCATTTCATTCACCTTTTGGGCTCCTTTTGGGGTGTTTCTGGGCTCATTTGGCATCCTTTTTAGGTGCCTTTTGGGCCATTCTGGGCTCCTGGGACCATTCTGAGCTCCTTTTGGGCCATTTGGGGTCCTTTTGGGGCCATTTTATCTTTTCTTGGCTAATTTAGGCTCCTTTTGGGTGCCTTTAAGGTCACTTTGGCTTATTTTAGGCAAGTTTATCCCTTTCTAGGCCACTCTGGGATTCTTTTGGGCCATTTCATCCCTTTTTTTGGTCATTCTGGGTTCCTTTTAGGTGCCTTTTGGGCCATTTTGGACTCCTTTTGGGCAATTTTATCCCTTTTTAGGCCATTCTGCAACAGGATGGGAAATTGCTCCCCATGGATCCTAACTTTTCCACCTTCATCCCTGGCAGAGAGCAGAAGCAGCAGGATGAGTCTGGAGATACCAACTTATGTGGATGTGAGGAGACCAACATATGAGCCACCTGCTCCCCCTGCACCTGTGGAGCCCTTCTATGAGCCAGGGACCATCCAAGGTGAGGCCAAGGGGCTTTGTCCCCTCACATCCCCTCTTGTCCCACCCCTACATCATGTCCTTGTCTCCACAGAGACCCCAGCTGAGGTGATTAAGGCTCTGAAGGCCCTGGGCTACAGCTCCTTCCGCCCGGGCCAGGAGGTAGCCATCATGAGGATCCTCTCAGGTGGGTTTGGTGTCCCCACCACCTCCATGGAGTTCAGGCTCCTTGAGAGGCAGCTGGATTGTCTCCAGGTGATGTCTCCAACCCTTTTTCTGTCAGGTCTGTCCACATTGGTGGTGTTATCGACAGGGATGGGTAAGTCCTTGTGCTACCAGCTCCCTGCTTACCTCTACCACAAGCGCTCCAAGTGCATCACCTTGGTTGTCTCCCCACTGGTGTCCCTCATGGATGACCAGGTACCACTTGATTATCCCAGTTTTCCCAGTCCAGCCGCTTCTGGCTACGCCCCAAATGGGGAAGTGGTCACCGGAGATGGTTGTGGCTTCTCTTCCAGGTCTCAGGGTTGCCACCATGCCTTAAAGCTGCCTGTGTCCACTCCAACATGGCCAAATCCCAACGGGAAGCAGTGATGGAGAAGGTGAGAATCTCTGCAATCTCCAGGGAAGAACCAGTGAGATGGTCCTGGTGCTGTCATAACCCTGATCCTGGTGTTCCTGGCTCCCATAGGTGAGGCAGGGTGAGGTGCAGGTGCTGCTGCTCTCTCCTGAAGCTGTGGTTGGTGGATCAGGATCAGGATCAAGCTACCTCCCCTCTGCTGACCGCTTGCCACCCGTGGCTTTCGCCTGCATCGATGAAGCTCACTGCTTGTCCCAGTGGTCCCACAACTTCCGGCCCAGTTACCTGCGGCTCTGCAAGGTGTGAGAGGTGGTGCAATCCCTGTCCAGAGGAGCCCCAAAGGGGCCAAAAGGCACCTAAAAGCAGCCCAAAATGGATAAAATTACTCAAAAGGAGCCCAGAATAGCACAAAAGGAGGTCCAAATGACCCAAAAAATAATAAAATAGCCCAAAAAGGAGCCCAAAAGGGGATAAAGCGGCCTAAAGGGAGCCTAAATTGGCTGAAAAGGAGCCCAAAGTGGCCTAAAAGCAGCAGAAAATGGCCCAAAACGTGAATAAAAAGAGGCCAAAATGGCCTGAAAGGACCCTAAATTGTCCCAAAAGGTGCTTAAATTGTGCCCAAATTACCCAAAAGGAGCCAAAATGACCCAATATAAGCCCAAAATGACACTAAAATGCCCCAAAAGGCACATAAAAGGAGCCTGAAAGGGCCCAAACGGAGTTCAAAATGCCCCCAAAGACCTCGAAGGGTCCAGAGCCCAAACTGTCCCGGAAGGTCACACTTTTCCCTCTCCTCCTGGCAGGTGCTGCGGGACCGCCTGGGAGTGCGCTGCTTCCTGGGGCTGACAGCCACTGCCACGCTGGGCACAGCGCGGGACGTGGCACAGCACCTGGGCATCCCGCCCCAGGAGGGCATCCCGCTGCGCTCTGCCGCCGTGCCCCACAACCTCCACCTCTCGGTCTCCATGGACAGGGACAGGGACCAGGTGAGGGGCAAGGATGGAGATGCATAGACCACAGGGTTTAGAGTTGGAGAAGGGCTGGAGGATGAGGGGAAGGGGCTGGAGCCAGAGGTTCTAGAGAACAATGGGATTTGTTGCTCTGCTGCTGGACTCCAAGTGGATCTTGTAGGACAGAAGATCCCAACCGTTTCAGGGCAGCCTTCAAGCCTTTCTCTGCCCACAGGCCCTTATCTCCCTGCTGCAAGGGGAGCGTTTTGGGGACCTCAACTCCATCATCATCTACTGCACGCGGCGGGAGGAGACGGTTCGGATCGCAGCACTCATCCGGACCTGCCTCCAGGGAACGGCACTCCGGGAACCCACCGGAGCCAGGGAGCCAGCCCACGGTAGTGCTGGGAGGAAGAAAGTGAAGGGTAAGTGCCCAAAAGAAGCCCAGATTACCCCAAAAGGAGCTAAAACGGCCCAGAAGGCACCCAAAGTGACCTGAAATTAGTCCAAAATAGCCTCAAAGGAAACAAAACAGTCCAAAAAAAGTCTTTAAGTAGTCTGAAATTAGCTCAAAATGGTCCAAAAGGAGCTCAAGTGGTCTGAAGTGAGCCCAAAATGGCCCAAAAGGAGACCAAAAGAAGCCCCAAATGACCTGAAATCAGCCCTACATGGCACAGAAGGCACCAAAATGGTCCAAAATTAGCCCAACATGGCCCAAAAGTAGCCTGAAATGAGCTCAAAGTGGTCCAAAAGGAGCTGAAATGAGCCCAAAGTGGTTCAATAGGAGATAAAATAGCCTGAGATGAGCCTAAAATGTTCCAAAAGTAGCCCAAAATGGCCCAAAAGGAAAAAAAAATACCTCAGAAGAGCCAAAATGAGTCCCAAATGGCCCAGAAGGAGCTTAGTGGCCAAAAAGGAGCCTGAAATGGCCCAGAAGGAGCCCAAAATGTCCTGGAAGGAGCCCATAATGGGCTAAAATGTTCCAAAAAGATCCAAGAATGGCCTGAAGGAATCCTAGAATGGCCCCAGAGAAGCCCAAAATCACCCCAAATGGTGCAGAAGAAGACCAAAGGAAGCCCAAAACGGTCAAAAAGAGGCTGAAGTGCTCCCAAGGGATCCCAGGATGGTCCTAAGAGGGCTCAAAATGTGTCCAAAAGGAACCCAAAGCGGTCCAAAAGAAGCCCAAAATGTCCTGGAACGTTCCAACATGTCCCCAGACTACCCCAAAATCCCAACTTCTGCCCCATCCCACCTTCTCTTCCCCATCTTCCCAGCCAGGAGCCTGCATCCCACCTGGTTGGCTGACTCGTACCACGCCGGCTTGTCCGCTGCGGAACGTCGCCGTGTGCAGAAGAACTTCATGAGCGGCCACCTCCGTGTGGTGGTGGCCACGGTGGCTTTTGGCATGGGCTTGGACAAAGCTGACGTCCGTGGTGTTGTCCACTACAACATGCCCCAGAACTTTGAGAGCTACGTCCAGGAGATCGGAAGGGCCGGCCGGGATGGACAACCAGCTCATTGCCACCTCTTCCTGGATCCAGAGGTACCACCAGCAGGATCTGGGAGGCGAGGGTCTCCTACATTTTGAGGAGGTGTCTCCTAGTGTTTGGAGGTCTTCTCATTTTTGTCTCACCAGGCTGGGGATCTCCATGAGCTGCGGCGTCACATTTATGGTGACACGTTGGATTTCTTCACCGTCAAGAAGCTGGTGGAGAAGGTTTTTGCTCCTTGCAAGTGCCTGGAGCTGCACCAGAAAAGGCAGGAGGTCATGAAGGTGAGGAAGAGGGGATGAAAGCTTCCTCTTCCAAGGGGAAAGGGCTGGAGGTAGAGGAGGAGAAGGGCTTGGAGATGGAGGAGGAGTTGTCTGGAGGACAAGAAGGGTCTGGAGCAGGAGGCAGGAGTGTCCCCATTCTCTCACTTGATGATTGTCCCTGGCAGGACAAGGAGATGGAGGACACAAAGCTGACCATGAAAGAAGAGGAGAAGAACAGTGACCAACGGATCTGCTACATGCATGAGCGCACCATCCCCATCCACCAAACGGTGGAGTTCTTGGACATACGGGAGGAAGGTGAGGAGGAGGAGGAACCAGCTTCATGTCATGGAGGCATGGTGGGTGATGAGTCTTTGGTGAGTGATAGGTCTTTGGTGTCACAAGATCTTGGTGGGCACTAGGTGTTGGTGATGGCTCTTGGTGGGAGACCCTTGGAGACTCCCATGGGACTGAAGATCCCTCCACATCTCCCGGCTCTCCTCTCCTCCAGGAATTGAGACCCTCCTGTGCTATCTGGAGCTTCACCCACAGCGTTGGTTGGAGGTCCTGCACCCCACCTACTCCCGGTGCCGACTGCAGTGCTACGGCGGCTCCCGGCAGCTGCGGGACGTGGCACAGAGGTTGGAACCACACCACCTGTAGAACCACCACCACCTGCAGCAGGTGGGACCCAGAATGTGTCTCCAGGCTGCGTTGATGGTAAATTTCTTGGTATCTTCTGTCCCTCAGCTCTCCGCCTGTTGCTGTGTTCCTGGCTCGGGAGCGGCTGGAAGGGAGGGAGTGGAGCCATGGAAGCTCCTTGGAGTTTGATGTGGTCACCTTGAGTGACTCCATGGGCTGGGAGGTGGCCTTGGTGAAACGAGACCTGCGGCAGCTTCAGTGGGACCAGCGGCTGCAGAAAGGTACCTCTGGTGGGCACTGGGGCCTTGGTGGGCACCAGGGCTTAGAGGGCAATGGATCTTGGTGTCATGGGGTCTTGGTGGGTGCCATATCTTGGTGACACCAGATCATGGTGGGTGTCAGGTCTCAGTGAGTGTTGGATGTTGGATCTCCACAAGCTCCATGTTTCGGTTGCCACATCTTGTTGAGCACCACCTCAAACAGCTCTTGGTGCCTTTAGGTAGTAGCAGGAAGGGTAAAAGTGGGGTCCTGGTGGAGTTTGATGACCTCTCCTTCCACTTCCGTGCCTATGGTGACCTCAGCACTGATGAGCTGGACTCTGTTTGCGACTTCCTCCACCAGCGGGTGGTGGCCAGGGAGAAGACAGCCCTCGGCCAACTCCGTGCCTGCTTCCGAGCCTTCCAGAGGTAAGAGAAGACCAAAACCTCTGCAGCCCCATCCATGGTGGCCCCACCCTCCTGATCCTCCCAGTCTGATTCTGGGAAGGGCAGAAGGTTGACACCAGGGCACAGTGTGGCCTTCCAGACCTGGGGGCCTCATGCTGAGGAGGAGAAGGAGGAGAGAAGCTCTCGGTTGAAGGCTCTGCTCAGCGACTACTTTGAAAAGGAACCTGATGGCTGTGAGGAGGAGGAGGAGGAAGAGGAAGAGGTGGAACATCTTGGTGACCCTCGAGTGAGCAAATCTTTAACTGGGGAGCTGTGGATGAGTTTGGGGTGAGGAAGAAGAGGGTGGTGACCTCCCAGTGTCCTTCTCCTGGCAGATAGAGGGGCAGGAGGCCCAAATCCGGGCAGACATCCGCCACTTCCTGGACATCCGCCCTGAGGAGAAGTTCTCCGGCAGAGCCATCGCCAGGATCTTTCACGGCATTGGTGAGCAGCTTTTGGGGGAGGTCAGGCTGAGCTTCATCTCCACCACCTTCCAGACTTCTAACTGGGAACCGTCCACCCCCTACAGGCAGCCCCTGTTTCCCTGCCCAAGTTTTTGGCCGTGACCGACGCTTCTGGAGGAAACATCTCACCTTTGACTTCCACCGCCTCGCCCGCCTGGCCACCGAGGAGATCTTGGCCAGCAGGTGACACCGCCTGGAGCCACCACATCCTTAACATGCCACCTTTGACTTCCACTGCTTCATCCACTTGGCCACCATGGAGATCTTGGCCAGCAGGTGGCACAGCCTGGGGCTACCACATCCTTACATGCCACAGGTGATGTCACCATGGTCCTTCCACCAGCTGAAGACCATGGGACCAGAGACTATTTTAAAGCTGAGAAACATGGTGTGACCAGTTTTGGGTTCATTTATGGTGCCCTCAACCACCTTCTTGACCTTGGTGGGATTTTGGTCTGGATTTGGTCAAGGAATTAATAAAAAGCCCCAAATTCACCCCAATTCTGCCTCCCTTTTGCTTCCTGCACCCATGGAGTCTCTCAAGAACTGTGGTTGTTGGTGGATCCATCACCATGAAGGTCCTGAAGTCCCTGTTGTCACCTCACCCAGCCAGCTGTGACCATGCTGTGACCATGGCGGCTTTTGGCACCCTGCCCAGCACCCTGCCTGCTGGGTGGGACCTCCTTATGGTGGGACCTTCTCCCCATGATGTGGGACCTTCTCCCTGCCCATGGGCAAGGAGCCAAAATTGGGTGCTCTTCCCCCATCACCCAACTCCTGAGGAGTTCCAGTGAGGTTGAAGCCCTGTTCCCTCCACCCAAACCAGACAGTTTTCAGCGCCAGCAACACTTGGCCAACCAGAACCTATCCCAGTAGAGCTGGAAGCTGATTTCTAAGTGGAGAACTTCACGCCCTGGTGCTGGGACACAGCAACCTTCACCGGTGTGGTGTCAGGATGGTGGTTTGAGAAGGTCATGCTGTGGTAGCACCCAACACACCTTGCCAGAACCAGTTTAAACATTAACTGGTGGAGCTGGGAACCACCTCTGGCTGCTGAGGGACACCACTGCCACGCAGCCTCCTCCATCCCTCCTCCTCCTCTTCCAACCTCTGGGGACCTTCTCCTTGTGGCTGGGACCTTCTCTTTGTGGCAGGACCTTCCTTCTCCCTGTGGTGGGACCTTCCTCTTCCTCGTGTTTGGGACCTTCTTGTGGCTGGGACCTTCCTTCTTGTGGTTGGAACCTTCTCCTCACGGTTTGGACCTTCTTCTTGGTGGTCCTCAACCACAGCCCCACCACACCATGGCCCTACCATGGCTTCTGCTGCTGCTCAGCAAGGTCCTGGCACAAGATTCAGCCTCCCAAAGCTGCCTCCTCCCTCCAGTTGGTGAGTCCCACAACCCTTCCACCTCTCCACAGATGACTTCTGGTGGGGTCAATCCTCCCCAGGACACTTTGGTGATGGGTCCCACCCTACTTTGGCAGCCTTCAACGCGGCCTTGGGGCAGCCAGCCAGCCAGTCCTCGGTCTTCCCCAACCTCAGCATTGCTGCCAACGCAGTGGATGGCAACCGGGACGGCGTCTGGCACCACGGCTCCTGTGCCAGGACCTTGGTGGAACCAGAGCCCTGGTGGAGCGTGGACCTAGGTGGGCAGCGCACAGTGGCTGCCGTGCTGGTGAAGAACCGGCAGGACTGCTGCTGGCAGCGCCTGAGGGGAGCCCAGGTCCACATCGGGGATGCACCAGCAGAGCAGGGAAGGGACAACCCCATGTGAGCCACAACCAAGAAAGGGCTGGGGATCTCCTGAGCTCCATCTCTTTCTTCCTGGCACCCCAAAATGGGGAGGGTTTGGGTGGGCATCACTGGTGCCATCTTCTCCTGAGCTCCATCTCTTCCTCCTTGGAACCAAATGAGGTTTTGGGGTTGGCACCACTGGTGCCATAATCTCCCGAGCTCTACCTCTTCATCCCCAACCAAACTGGGGGGGGTGTGGGTAGACATCACTGGTGCTACCATCTCCTGAGCTCCATTTCTTCCTCCTTAGAACTAAATGAGGTCATTTGGTGTGGGCATCACCAGTGCCACCACCTCCGGAGCTCCATCTCTTCCTTCCTGGCACCAAATGGGGAGCCTTGAGGTTGGCATCACCAGTGCCACCATCTGATCCCCATCTCTTGATCCCAAACACCAAAGTGGGTGGTTTTGGGGTTGGTATCACCAGTGCCACCACTTCCTGAGCTCTATTTCTTCCTCCTCACCACCAAACTGGAGGGGTTTGGGTGGACATCGCTGGTGCCACCACCTTCTGACTCCCATCTTTTCCTCTCTGGCAGCTGTGGCACTATCACAGACGCTGGCCCTGGTTCCCTCAGCACCGTTTGCTGCCAGGGGCTCCGTGGTCGCTTTGTCACTGTGCTGCTGCCAGGCCGGGTGGACACCTTGGTGCTGTGCGAGGTGGAGGTGGTCCTTCAGGGCTGCCTTCCCTTGCCTGGAGGTGAGGAGCTCACCAGGGAGGGTTTGGTGAGGTGCCAACCACAACCACCAACCTCTTTGTGATGGTTCCAGCCCTCAACGTGGCTCTTGGCCGCGCCGTGGCTCAGTCCTCCACAATCGACACCAGAAGCTTGGCTGCCAACGCCGTGGACGGCAACAGGGACACCAACTGGGACCATGGTTCCTGTTCCCACACTGAGACGGAACTAGAACCATGGTGGAGGGTGGACCTGGGCCAGCAGCACCTCATCTCTGCCGTCACCATCGCCAATCGCCGCGACTGCTGCTGGGAGAGTCTCCTTGGTGCCCAGGTCCACGTTGGTGATTCCTTGGCTGACCACGGCAAGCGCAACCCTGTGTGAGTGAGGTCCCTGGTGATGTCCCTCACCCTGAGCATGGCACCATCTTCTGAGCCTCATCTCTTTCTCCCCAGCAGTTCCAATACCAAATGGGGCACGTTTTGGGTGGCCATCAACAGTGCCATCACCTCCTCACACCCTTTTCTTCCCTCCCAGCACCAAATGGGGCTGTTTGGGGTTGGCATCTCCACTGCCACCATCTATCCAGGTCCATCTTTTCCTTCCCAGCACCAAACTGAGGAGTTTTGCATTGGCATTACCAGTGCCACCGCCTCCTGAGCCCCGTTTCTTCCTCCTGGTACCAAACTGAGGGCTTTGGGTGGGCATCACTGGTGCCTTTTGAGACCCATCTCAACCTTCCAAATACCAAACATGGAGGTTTTGGGGTGGACATCACTGATGCCACGACCTCCCAAGCCCCATCTCTTCTTGCCTGGCAGCTGTGGCACCATCCTGGATACAGGGCCGGGTTCCACCAGTACCATTTGCTGCAACGGGCTGCCAGGTCGCTACGTCACCATCATCATCCCTGGCCGTGATGATGCCCTCGTCCTCTGCGAGGTGGAAGTGACAACACGGAGCTGTGTCCCCCCACCTGGTGGTAAGGATCCCAAAACCCTCTGATGACAAAGAGCTGGTACGTGCCAGGCAGTCACCAGTGAGCACCGACCTCACTGAGCCCTTCATAAGTGATTTGGTTCTTGGGGACATAGCGGGACACGGGGTGGGATGTCCCCAAGCTGGTGGCGCAGAGGAGAGGCCACTGGTAGTGAGGACGACGTCACCATTCTATGGCATCTCCCAGCCCAAAATTTGGCCCTGCGGCGCCCGGCGGCACAATCCTCCAGCAGCGGCCACGCCGGCGGCGCCATCAACGCCGTGGACGGGACCCGGGACGGGCAGTGGCAGCACGGCTCCTGCTCCCAAACCCAACTGCAAGAGGAGCCCTGGTGGAGAGTGGACCTCGGCCAGCGCCGCGCTGTGGCCGCCGTGGTGGTGAGGAACCGCCTGGACTGCTGCTGGCACCGGCTGAAGGGTGCCCAGGTCCACGTCGGCGATTCCCTCGCTGGCCACGGCACTAACAACGCCCTGTGAGTGCTACTGCACCCGGCTCCTGGGCACTCGGCTGCTCTGTCAGCCTCAGCCTGACAGCCTCATCTCCACTCCCCCCACCCCCCTTTTTCTCCGCCCTCCAACCCCCCCTTTTTCCCCTGCTTTCTTTTCCCCTTCATTTTTCCTTCCACTACTCTCTTTCACCTCCTTCACTTTCCTTTTTCCCCCTCCCTCACTTTCCTTTTATTCCCCTCCTTCACTTTTTTTCTGCCTTTCCTCCTTCCCCCTTTCTTTCCTCCTTCCTCCCCTCCCTCCCCCTTTTGTTTCCTCCTTCTTCCTTTCTCCTTTTTTTTCCCCCCTCCTTCTTCCTTACCCCTTTCCCCCCCTCACAGCTGTGGCACCATCACGGACACCAGCCCCGGTTCCACCAGCACCGTTTGCTGCCGTGGCCTTCGCGGTCGCTACGTCACCATCACGGTGCCGGACCGAAAGGAGCAGCTCAGCCTCTGCGAGGTGGAGGTGCTGGAGGAAGGCTGCAGCGTGCTGCCGGGAGGTGAGCGACGCCACCGCGGCCACAGGGGCACGGTGGCTTTCGGCGGCACCACCACCTTCACCCAATCCCCGCAGCCCAGAACGTGGCCTTGGGCCGTCCGGCCACGCAGTCGTCGCTACTGGACCCCGGCAGCGGCGCCGGGAAGGCCGTGGACGGGAACCGGGACGACGACTGGGAGCACGGCTCCTGCGCCCACACGGCGGAGCAAGTCGAGCCCTGGTGGCGTGTGGACCTCGGCCGCCGCCACAGCGTCTACGCCGTGCTGGTGCAGAACCGCCGCGACTGCTGCTGGCACCGCCTCAAGGGGGCCCAGGTCCACGTGGGCGATTCGCCGGTTGACCACGGGCGCCGCAACCCCATGTGAGCACCACCCCCAGTCCCGCCACCGCCTCCCGCTCCGGCACTGCGCTGGCACAGCCTCATCCTCCTCATCTGTCTCCCTACCTTCCCCTTCTTCCTCCCTCTTCCCCTTTCTCTTTCCTCACATCTCCTGTCCTCCCTCTGTATTCCTGCCTGCCTTCCTCCCTTACCCCTTCCTCCTCTTCCTCTTCCTCCCTGGCAGCTGTGGCACCATCACGGACGCCGGCCCCGGTTCCCTCAGCACCGTTTGCTGCCGGGGGCTCCGCGGTCGCTTTGTCACCGTGGTGCTGCCAGACCGGGAGGATGCCTTGGTGCTGTGTGAGGTGGAGGTGATCCGGCAGAGCTGCACCCCCCTGCCAGGAGGTGAGACCCACCACAACCCAAAACCCCACCAAACCTCCACCACACCCCCACCATAACCAAAACTCCACCAAACACAGCTCCTCCCAAACCCCACCATGACCAAAACACCACCCAAGCCCTACCACACTCCCACCAAATCCCACAACCCCACCACACCCACACCAAACCTCTACCACAACCAAACCACCACTGCACTCCCACAATTCCACCCAACCCCCACCCCAACCTCCACCCCACCACACACCAACCCTCCCCACCCCATGCTTTTGACAGCTCCCAATGTGGCACGGGACCAACGGGCAACTCAATCCTCCACCTCCACCCGCTCCGGTGTGGCTGCCAAGGCAGTGGACGGCAACCGGGATGGCATCTGGCACCATGGGTCCTGCAGCCACACACGGCGAGAGCAGGAGCCCTGGTGGAGCGTGGACCTGGGCACCCGGCATGCGGTGGCCACCGTGGTGGTGAAGAACCGGCAGGACTGCTGCTGGCAGCGCCTGAGGGGAGCCCAGGTCCACGTCGGGGACGCACCGGCAAAGCGGAGCAAGGACAACCCCATGTGAGCCAAAACCAGGGGGGGTTGGGGTGGACATCACTGGTGCCACCCTCTCCCCAGCTTCATCTGCATGACCCAAATGGGAGGTTTGGGGGTAGGCATCACCAGTGCCACCATCTCCTGACCCCCATCTCTTCATTCCTGGCAGCTGTGGCATCATCACAGACGCCAGTCCAGGTTCTCTCACCACCCTCTGCTGCCAGGGGCTGCCCGGCCGCTACGTCACCGTCACCATCCCCGGGCGGGAGGACGCCTTGGCACTGTGTGAGGTTGAGGTCTACAGTGTCTTGCCCGAGCTCTGAGGGCTTGTGGTGGGGACAAGAGACAGGTGCTGTGTCCCCAGAGTCACCCCACAGTGGCCACCACAATAAATGCTACTGTGGCCACTGGTTGTGATGTTCTTGGGTTCCCACCAGCATGGTTATGGTCATGATCTCGTGGTGGTGGGGGATGGTTTCAGGAGAAGGCTTGGATGAAGGTGGCATGGAAGTGGGTGAGGGCCAAAAGAATCCGCTTCAGTGTGGCAGCTGGTGGCAGCAGTGACACCCTGGCAGGGGGGGACACCAACAGTCAAGAGGGCAACAAGCCCCAACTGGGCCTTCAAGACCCAACTGACCTCCAAAATTCAACCTGTTGCCAAAACCCAACTGGGCCACCAACACCCAATTGTCCCAACCTCTTTGACCCAACCCAACCTCCCAGTCCCATCCAGTCCCCTTGACCCAATCCCAAACCCTCTGATCAGCTTCCAACCCCCAACCCAGTGCCAACCAGTACCAAACAGCCTCAAGATCCAACCCCAACCTCCCAGCTCCATCCAACCCCTACATGTCCAATCTCCAACCCTAACCTCCCACTTCCAACCACTTCCCAACCTCCCAGACCTCCACCCACCCCCTCCCACCACCCAACCCAACCCAACCCAACCCCTCTCTCGCCATCCCGTGAGCCCTGGGCACGTCCCACCCACAACCCAGCCCCAAAACATCAACCCCAAGGGCCACCCACAATCATTCCCAATACCTGCTCACCACCTCCCACCACCTTACCACCACCTCCCAGCACCTCCCAGTCCCCACCCCCCCGCACCTACACCACGTGCTGGGTGCCCGAGGGCTGCCCGAACTCGCTCCCCGGGGCCAGCAGCACCCCGGTGGCCCCCAGCAGCTGCTGGCAGAAGAAGACATCAGGCTCCAGGCCCAGCTCCTGGGGACAAGGGACAGGAAGGTCACCCTGAGACAGGGGTGGTGGCACCTGCACCCACCATGTCCCCTCTCCCTGGGTGTCTCCAGGACATCCCAAAGCTTCCACGGTGTCCAACAGCCCTGGAGAGCCTCATGGCATCACGGTCCTCCATGGCCCCAGGATGCCTCATGGCCCCAGGATGGCCCAAACCACTTCCATGGTGTCCCCTGTCACGAGATGGCTCCTGGCCCCAAGCTGCCTCATGCTCTGGTGTGCCCCACCTCCCCATGGTGTCCCCCGTACCCACGGCGTCCCACATCTCCATGGTACTGCACAATCCCCCAAGCCCCCCAGCCACCTCTGTCCCCCCAGGCTGGGGTCCCCCCCATGTCCCTGCAGGGCTCACCTGGGCCTGGCGCAGGGCGCGGGGTGGCAGCTGGAGCCGGGGGCAGGCACGGGCACCCCCCTGGCCAGGCTGGCAGCAGAGGGACCCCTGGCCCAGCACCTCCTGCAGCAGCTGCCACTGCTGGGCCAGGTGATGGCACAGCCTCTGCCGCTGCTGGGGGGAACTGGGTCAGCTGGGGGCACTTGGGGGACATGGAGGTGGAGATGAGATGGAGATGGGATAGAGATGGGATGGAGATAGAGATGGTCATGGAGGTAGAGATGGTGATGGGATGGGAAACATGGGATGGGACAGATGTGTGATGGAGATTGGGGTGGAGATGAAGATATAGGGATGGAATAGGGATGGGGATGGAGCACGGATGGGATGAATGGGCATGGAGATGGTCTTGGAGGTAGAGATGAAAAGGTGATGGGAAGAACTGGGATGAGGACAGAGATGGGATAGGATGCAAATGGAATGGAGATGGTCATGGGGTGGAGATAGGGTGGGATTGGAATGGGATGAAGCAGGTTGAGATGAGATGGTGCTAGAGGTAGGATGTATGAACTGGGATTAGATGGGGTGGGATGGAGATGGGGTGGGATAGAATGGGGAGGATCATGGTGCAGAGTTGGAGATGGAATGGGCTAGAAGATGAATGGAGATAGAAATGAAGATGGAACCCCAGTACCATCTCCCACCTCCTCCAGGGCCTGCTGGATGGGATCCCCTTTATCAGGAGGCTCCATGAGGATGTCCAGCAGGATCCTTCCCAGGACGCAGGGCCGGGGGATGGACTGTGCCACCTGGAAGGGTCTCACCACAGCCTGCTCCACGTGCACCAGCTCCAGGAACCCCACACGGAAACCACTCCTGGTGGGGTGGGACATGGACCTTCTTCTCATCCCACCCCACCACCCACCAGCCCAAGCCCACCTCTGGTCCCACCACTCACTTGCCAGCAATGCTCTTGGAGAGGAAGTAGAAGGAGATGACCTGGACAGTGGAGCAGAAGGGGGCACCCATCTCCCACAGCACCCTCTTGAAGGACACAAACGGGTGGTCAGCGTCGAAGGCTCGGTCCTGTGGCACCCAGAGGTCAGGAGAAGACAAGGTGAAGGCCAAAGCCACCCCCCAGCAGCCACCACCAGCACCCACCTCATCTGCCAGCTGCAGGAGGTTCTCATCAGCCACCAGCTGGATGATGTCCACCATGTTCTGACGGCTCAGCACGTGCCCTGCCAGAGGGACCACCCTGGTGTCCCCCCATCCACATGTGAGGAACCCACTGGTGTCCCCCCATCCACATGAGGAGCTCACTGGTGTCCCCCCATCCACATGAGGAGCTCACTGGTGTCCCACCAGTCACACGTGAGGAGCTCACTGGTGTCTCCCAGTCACACGTGAGGAGCTCACTGGTGTCCCCCCAGTCACACGTGAGGAGCTCACTGGTGTCCCCCCATCCACATGAGGAGCTCACTGGTGTCCCCCCAGTCACACATGAGGAGCTCACTGGTGTCCCCCCATCCACATGAGGAGCTCACTGGTGTCCCCCAGTCACACATGAGGAGCTCACTGGTGTCCCCCCATCCACATGAGGAGCTCACTGGTGTCCCCCCATCCACATGAGGAGCTCACTGGTGTCCCCCAGTCACACATGAGGAGCTCACTGGTGTCCCCCCATCCACATGAGGAGCTCACTGGTGTCCCCCCAGTCACACGTGAGGAGCTCACTGGTGTCCCCCAGTCACACGTGAGGAGCTCACTGGTGTCCCCCCAGTCACACATGAGGAGCTCACTGGTGTCCCCCCATCCACATGAGGAGCTCACTGGTGTCCCCCCATCCACATGAGGAGCTCACTGGTGTCCCCCAGTCGCACATGAGGAGCTCACTGGTGTCCCCCAGTCGCACATGAGGAGCTCACTGGTGTCCCCCCTGTGTCGGTGTGAGCTGAAATTCCCCCCCCACCAACAATAACCAGGCTAGCCCAGTCTGGAAGCAAATGAAAAGCTGTATTTACAAGCAGAGTCTAAAATCTACAATGAAATGCAATGAATATGTACAAATATACAAAATTCACAACATTCACAAATATATACAATCAACAGAAAAAGCACAATCGATCTCCCTTTGCTTCCCCCCAAGGGGACCCTCCCAAAGGGGCCTCCCTCTCCCAGGAGCTTCCCCCCCAGACCCCCCTGGACAGAGAAGCAGAGTTAGTTAAGCAGAAAGTTGTTAACTTAGCTGCCAAGGTCAGTGTGTTATCTTCAGCCAGAAGAGAAGAAGAAACAGCAGCCAGACAGCCCAGCAACTGCCCCCACTGCCGAACGCAGAATGTGCAGAATGCCTACTTTGTTTTGGGTAATAGTTCTTAAACATTTCTATCTATCCAATGGAAGTGTTTAGAACAATCGTTATTTTGCTTTCTTACACCCAATAGTGACTTATTTACATTCTTTCACTTTCTCTGTTCTGAACTTTGCAAGGAAAAATTAAAAAGACAGTTTCAAACCATCACAGTCCACCCCTTCTAAACAATTCCATTGGCTGCTACTATCATTTATCTAATCTAAAATAATATCTACAACAATAGGTGAATAAAGACCATAGTCCATTCCGGCTATCTCAGATGTAGATGATTCAAAAGAGTCAAATCACAGGAAAAACAGCAAACAGCTTGTTTCCTCGCAGATGGAGCGAAGAAAGGAACAGGGACTCTCAGGTGACTCAGGGCTCTCAGGGTTCGTGCACCGTAGATCTCATGAACTCTCCTCTTGGGCGCGATGCTGTATCTGCGCAACACTCTGAATTTAACCTCTCTCAGCCAAAGTTAGATTTCTTTGTGGAATACACTGAATTTCACCATTTTCTTGCATCACCCAATAGGTGTGACCAGGACCTTCAGCAGAAACCACCCCTCGGACAGGTTTGGCCTCTCCTGAAGGAGAAAATACCCAAACAGTTTTGCCTAACAGATTCTTTTCTCTGATAACAGGAACTCTATCACCTTCTTCCTTTCGCAACAAATCTGATTGGGCAGGTCCAGCTCGATTCACTGAACCTCTACTATTCACCAACCAGGTTGCTTGTGCTAAATGTTTCTCCCAGTTTTTCAAAGATCCACCCCCCATGGCTTTGAGAGTGGTTTTCAGCAAACCGTTGTAGCGTTCGATCTTCCCTGCAGCTGGTGCATAGTAGGGAATGTGGAATATCCACTCGATGCCGTGCTCTTTGGCCCAGTTTTTTACAAGATTGTTCTTGAAATGAGTTCCGTTGTCCGACTCAATCCTCTCTGGAGTTCCGTGTCTCCACAGGATTTGTCTCTCCAGGCCAAGAATGGTGTTACGTGCAGTTGCATGAGGAACTGGATAAGTTTCCAGCCATCCAGTGCTCGCCTCTACCATAGTCAGCACATACTGCTTACCAGATCGAGAACGAGGTAGAGTGATGTAGTCAATCTGCCAGGCTTCACCATACTTGTACTTGGACCATCGGTCACCGTACCACAAGGGCTTGATCCGCTTTGCCTGCTTAATAGCAGCACAAATGTCACAGTCATGGATGACTTGTGTGATAGCATCCATGGAAATGTCAATGGATCTGTCACGAGCCCATCGGTAGGTTGCATCTCTGCCTTGATGTCCTGACGAGTCATGGGCCCACCGAGCTAAGAACAGCTCACCTCGGTGTTTCCAGTCAAGATCAGGATCAGGATCAGAGTTTGTGTCCACCTGGGAAACTCTTGCAGCTAGATCTGCCTGATGGTTGTGTTGTTGTTCCTCAGTAGCTTTGCTCTTAGGAATGTGAGCATCGATGTGTCTCACTTTCACTGGGATTCTCTCAATGCGAGCAGCAATGTCTTGCCACAGATCTGCAGCCCAGATTGGCTTTCCTTTCCTCTGCCAGCCATTCTTCTTCCAGTCTTTCAGCCAACCCCACAAGGCATTGGCTACCATCCACGAGTCGGTGTAGAGATAAAGCTTTGGCCATCTCTCACGTTCAGCTATGTTAAGAGCTAGCTGGACAGCTTTTACCTCTGCGAATTGACTGGATTCTCCTTCTCCATCTCTCGCTTCTGCAACTCTGCGCGTTGGGCTCCACACTGCAGATTTCCATCTCCGCTTGTTCCCAACAAGACGACAGGAACCGTCTGTGAACAAAGCATATCTCTTTTCATCATCAGACAGATCACTGTAAGGAGGAGCTTCCTCAGCACGAGCTACTCTCTCCTCTGGAGGTTTTGCACAGCTTGTGCCTTCTGGCCAGTTTGTGATCACCTCCACCAAACCAGGCCTTTCGAGATTTCCCATTCGAGCTCTCTGTGTTATCAGAGCCATCCACTTAGACCAGGTAGCATCTGTTGCATGATGTGGTGAAGAACCTTTGCCTTTGAACATCCAATTCAGAACTGGCAATCTAGGAGCTAGAAGAAGTTGTGACTCAGTTCCAATCACTTCAGAAGCAGCTTTCACTCCTTCATAAGCAGCTAAAATCTCTTTCTCTGTTGGAGTGTAGTTTGCCTCTGAGCCTCTGTAGCCACGACCCCAGAAACCAAGAGGACGTCCTCGTGTCTCCCCTGGAGCTCTTTGCCATAAGCACCAGGTTGGACCATTGTCACTCGCGGCCGTGTACAGAATGTTCTTAATGTCTGGACCAGTTCGGACAGGTCCCAGACCCATCGCTTGGACTACCTCTCGCTTGATCTGGTCAAAGGCTGCTTGTTGCTCAGGACCCCATTGGAAACTGTTTCTCTTTCGAGTCACATCATAGAGAGGTTTCACAATCTGACTGTATCCAGGAATGTGCAGTCTCCAAAATCCCACTATGCCTAGGAAGCGCAGAGTTTCTTTCTTGTTGATGGGATTTGCCATGGTGGAGACTCTGTTTATCACATCCATTGGGATGTGACGGCGACCATCTTGCCACCGCACTCCCAGAAACTGGATTTCTCTGGCAGGTCCTTTCACCTTGTCTCGCTTGATAGCGAAACCAGCTTGCAAGAGAATGTCAATGATTTTGTTACCTTTCTCGAAGACTTCTTCAGCAGTCTCACCCCAGACGATGATGTCATCGATGAACTGAATGTGTTCTGGAGCTCCACCTTTCTCCAAAGCATCATGGATCACTGCATGGCAGATGGTTGAACTGTGAATCCACCCCTGGGGCAAACGATTGAATGTGTACTGAATGCCTCTCCAGGTGAAAGCAAACTGAGGCCTGCATTCCTCTGCTATGGGAATAGAGAAGAAAGCATTAGCAATGTCTATGGTAGCATACCATTTGGCCTGCTTGGATTCCAGCTCATATTGGAGTTCCATCATGTCTGGTACAGCTGCACTCATGGGTGGAGTTACTTCATTCAAGGCACGGAAATCAACTGTCAGACGCCACTCTCCATTCTGCTTTCTCACAGGCCAGATTGGACTGTTGAAAGGTGAATGAGTTTTGCTGATGACCTTCTGACTCTCCAACTGACGAATCAAGTTTTGAATGGGCACCAAAGAGTCACGGTTGGTTCTGTATTGTCTGTGATGCACAGTTTGAGAAGCAACCGGCAGCTTTACATCCTCTATCTCATGTTGTCCCACAACTGCAGATTCATCTGAAAGCTCAGGTCTAATGGACAACTTCAATTTTCCTCCATCAATTTCTACAGTTGCTATTCCAAAAGCCCATTTGTAACCCTTAGGGTCTTTAAAACGCCCTTCTCTCAGAAAGTCAATTCCCAAAATACAAGGTGCATTAGGACCTGTTACAATAGTATGTTTCTTCCACTGCTTCCCAGTTAAACTTATATCAACCTCTATCTTAAACAACTCTTGAGATCCACCAGTGACTCCCTGAATAGTTATAGATTCTCCCCCTTGATAATTTGATGGTATTATGGTGCACTGAGCTCCTGTGTCAACCAAGGCCCTGTACTTCTGAAATTTTGAAGTGCCAGGCCACTGGATGTACACATCCCAATAGATTCTGTTATCTCCATTATCCCTTACCTCCCCCTGGCGGAAGGCAGGGCACCCCTAATGGTGGGGATTACCTCCACATGTACAGCTGGCACAATGTCCAGCACCAGAATTAGGATCACTGTTGGAGCTATCAGAGTTGTTCTGGGAAACTGAGGAAGCGACAGCTACCCTCCTGGTATTGCTACCTCGGGATCTGCCCCTCTGCAGCTCCCGTAACCTCTTGAAAAGATCAGAAGTTGGTTGACCATCCCATCTGTTCATGTTCTCACCAAACTGATCACGCAGAGTTATCCAGATACTGCCACGTGATTGCCTCTGCTGTCTGTTTTGGTTTGACCTATTCTGGAATGGCCTTCTTGGAGCACGTCTGTTTCTGACAGCTGAAACTTGTATCCATCTGGAGGAAGAGGAATTAGAATCATCCCCCTTCATCAAGTTGGATATGGAGGTTTTAAGTTCCTCCTTCAGCTCTTTCATGCAATTCTTCATCTTCTCCAGACAGAGTTTCAATGGCTGAAACCAAAGAAGTACGTGCAAGACTATCCTCCAACTGCCTCATTTGGTCAGTGAAATGGCCAACAGTAGGAGGTGCTCCACCATAATTTCTTGCCACAATCCTGCTTGCCAGAATAGTAGCATAATTAGGAGGAGCAAGCTTAATGAGCTTTTTGGCAAGGCCTGTTCCAACAGGAATTTCATCAGGATTCAGAGTCTTATGATCTCCATACATTACTTCTCTCACAGCAAACTCTCTCAGACGCTTGATTCCCTCAGCTATTGTGGTCCAAGGCTTAGGGTTCCATGGTAAATCATCTCTGCTGGGGTACCTCAGCGAGACTGCCAGTAGGAGGCGTGCCCACAGAGAAACTTTACCAATGCACTTGCCTAGGTGCCTGTCTATGCCTGTATCCTTTGAGAGCATCCCCAACTGAGAGGCCGACTTGTCGCCTACCACCAATGCTGGGGCTCCCATATCAAAACACCTGGCTAGCCAAGACAGGACTGGCTCATTATCTCCTCTGATGTAATCCTTCCTCACATGTCTAATTTCCTGTCTGGGTGCATTAGCTGACTGTATGTCATCCTCATCATCTCATCATCATCATCATCCTGAGGTCGCTGTCCCCATAATCCTATTTTAATCCTCCGTTGAATTTCTTTGAGTTCAGAGGCACTACCAGCAGTTGCTAATCTACCAGGGTCTACATCCTGACCTACATCTCCATCATCCATGTGGGGTCTCAAGAGGTCTACCAGAGTTTTAAGGCTAACCCTCTCTTCCTCATCAGAAGGATCTTTCTTAACAGAGGGACCCTGAGTAGAAGGACCCTCATCTCCATCTGCACCATCTCCTGCAGCATCTGCATCTCCTCCTGCAGCTCCTTTACGCTTTCTGGTTACAGTGGCCACCAAATTTACTGGCTTGGTTTTCACATTCACAGCAGAGTTGGAAGAGCAAGTAGCCTTATGTCTTTCTTGACACAGTGCTATCAGTAGCCATATGATTATTCCAAGAAGCAACAAAATTAAGATTAAGGCTAGTACAAGATATCTAGGGTACCACTGGTTCCAAAGACCCTCTGTAGTTGTAAGAGGAGTAACAAACTCATATGTGTCTGCTAGCAGATCCATAGTTGAGTTACCATAGCTTCTTAGCCCAATAAGACCACAACAGAATTCACCAACATTCAGTAACTTGTTCTTAACCCAAAGAAACGACTTATATGCCACATATCTCACAATCTTGTCTATCATGCAGGAAACAGCCCATCTGTAGACAATCACACTGATAACAGAGGAAATAAAATTACTCAAAATCCAAAACAGCTTCATTTTGCTTCCTAATCTGAGCAGAAATAAATCAACAAGCAATCGAGCCCCACGTTGGGCGCCAAAAATAAAAAGTGTGTCGGTGTGAGCTGAAATTCCCCCCCCACCAACAATAACCAGGCTAGCCCAGTCTGGAAGCAAATGAAAAGCTGTATTTACAAGCAGAGTCTAAAATCTACAATGAAATGCAATGAATATGTACAAATATACAAAATTCACAACATTCACAAATATATACAATCAACAGAAAAAGCACAATCGATCTCCCTTTGCTTCCCCCCAAGGGGACCCTCCCAAAGGGGCCTCTCTCTCCCAGGAGCTTCCCCCCCAGACCCCCCTGGACAGAGAAGCAGAGTTAGTTAAGCAGAAAGTTGTTAACTTAGCTGCCAAGGTCAGTGTGTTATCTTCAGCCAGAAGAGAAGAAGAAACAGCAGCCAGACAGCCCAGCAACTGCCCCCACTGCCGAACGCAGAATGTGCAGAATGCCTACTTTGTTTTGGGTAATAGTTCTTAAACATTTCTATCTATCCAATGGAAGTGTTTAGAACAATCGTTATTTTGCTTTCTTACACCCAATAGTGACTTATTTACATTCTTTCACTTTCTCTGTTCTGAACTTTGCAAGGAAAAATTAAAAAGACAGTTTCAAACCATCACA
>NC_072021.1:24227268-24291324 GCF_027791375.1 Indicator indicator
CGTCACACTGAGGAGCTCACTGGTGTCCCCCCAGTCACACATGAGGAGCTCACTGGTGTCCCCCAGTCACACATGAGGAGCTCACTGGTGTCCCCCCAGTCACACATGAGGAGCTCACTGGTGTCCCCCCAGTCACACATGAGGAGCTCACTGGTGTCCCCCAGTCACACATGAGGAGCTCACTGGTGTCCCCCAGTCACACATGAGGAGCTCACTGGTGTCCCCCCATCCACATGAGGAGCTCACTGGTGTCCCCCAGTCACACATGAGGAGCTCACTGGTGTCCCCCAGTCACACATGAGGAGCTCACTGGTGTCCCCCAGTCACACGTGAGGAGCTCACTGGTGTCCCCCCATCCACATGAGGAGCTCACTGGTGTCCCCCCAGTCACACATGAGGAGCTCACTGGTGTCCCCCAGTCACACATGAGGAGCTCACTGGTGTCCCCCAGTCACACATGAGGAGCTCACTGGTGTCCCCCAGTCACACATGAGGAGCTCACTGGTGTCCCCCCAGTCACACTGAGGAGCTCACTGGTGTCCCCCCAGTCACACATGAGGAGCTCACTGGTGTCCCCCCAGTCACACATGAGGAGCTCACTGGTGTCCCCCCAGTCACACATGAGGAGCTCACTGGTGTCCCCCAGTCACACATGAGGAGCTCACTGGTGTCCCCCAGTCACACATGAGGAGCTCACTGGTGTCCCCCCAGTCACACATGAGGAGCTCACTGGTGTCCCCCCAGTCACACGTGAGGAGCTCACTGGTGTCCCCCAGTCACACATGAGGAGCTCACTGGTGTCCCCCAGTCACACATGAGGAGCTCACTGGTGTCCCCCAGTCACACATGAGGAGCTCACTGGTGTCCCCCCAGTCACACGTGAGGAGCTCACTGGTGTCCCCCCATCCACATGAGGAGCTCACTGGTGTCCCCCAGTCACACATGAGGAGCTCACTGGTGTCCCCCAGTCACACATGAGGAGCTCACTGGTGTCCCCCATCCACATGAGGAGCTCACTGGTGTCCCCCAGTCACACGTGAGGAGCTCACTGGTGTCCCCCCATCCACATGAGGAGCTCACTGGTGTCCCCCAGTCACACATGAGGAGCTCACTGGTGTCCCCCCATCCACATGAGGAGCTCACTGGTGTCCCCCCAGTCACACATGAGGAGCTCACTGGTGTCCCCCCAGTCACACATGAGGAGCTCACTGGTGTCCCCCATCCACATGAGGAGCTCACTGGTGTCCCCCCAGTCACACATGAGGAGCTCACTGGTGTCCCCCCAGTCACACATGAGGAGCTCACTGGTGTCCCCCATCCACATGAGGAGCTCACTGGTGTCCCCCAGTCACACATGAGGAGCTCACTGGTGTCCCCCCAGTCACACATGAGGAGCTCACTGGTGTCCCCCCATCCACATGAGGAGCTCACTGGTGTCCCCCCAGTCACACATGAGGAGCTCACTGGTGTCCCCCAGTCACACGTGAGGAGCTCACTGGTGTCCCCCCAGTCACACATGAGGAGCTCACTGGTGTCCCCCCAGTCACACATGAGGAGCTCACTGGTGTCCCCCCAGTCACACATGAGGAGCTCACTGGTGTCCCCCCAGTCACACATGAGGAGCTCACTGGTGTCCCCCAGTCACACATGAGGAGCTCACTGGTGTCCCCCCAGTCACACATGAGGAGCTCACTGGTGTCCCCCCAGTCACACATGAGGAGCTCACTGGTGTCCCCCCAGTCCACATGAGGAGCTCACTGGTGTCCCCCCAGTCACACATGAGGAGCTCACTGGTGTCCCCCCAGTCACACATGAGGAGCTCACTGGTGTCCCCCAGTCACACATGAGGAGCTCACTGGTGTCCCCCCAGTCACACATGAGGAGCTCACTGGTGTCCCCCCAGTCACACATGAGGAGCTCACTGGTGTCCCCCCAGTCACACATGAGGAGCTCACTGGTGTCCCCCAGTCACACATGAGGAGCTCACTGGTGTCCCCCAGTCACACGTGAGGAGCTCACTGGTGTCCCCCCAGTCACACATGAGGAGCTCACTGGTGTCCCCCAGTCACACATGAGGAGCTCACTGGTGTCCCCCCAGTCACACGTGAGGAGCTCACTGGTGTCCCCCAGTCACACGTGAGGAGCTCACTGGTGTCCCCCAGTCACACATGAGGAGCTCACTGGTGTCCCCCAGTCACACATGAGGAGCTCACTGGTGTCCCCCAGTCACACGTGAGGAGCTCACTGGTGTCCCCCAGTCACACATGAGGAGCTCACTGGTGTCCCCCCAGTCACACATGAGGAGCTCACTGGTGTCCCCCAGTCACACATGAGGAGCTCACTGGTGTCCCCCAGTCACACATGAGGAGCTCACTGGTGTCCCCCAGTCACACATGAGGAGCTCACTGGTGTCCCCCCAGTCACACATGAGGAGCTCACTGGTGTCCCCCAGTCACACATGAGGAGCTCACTGGTGTCCCCCAGTCACACATGAGGAGCTCACTGGTGTCCCCCCATCCACATGAGGAGCTCACTGGTGTCCCCCAGTCACACATGAGGAGCTCACTGGTGTCCCCCCAGTCACACATGAGGAGCTCACTGGTGTCCCCCAGTCACACATGAGGAGCTCACTGGTGTCCCCCAGTCACACATGAGGAGCTCACTGGTGTCCCCCCATCCACATGAGGAGCTCACTGGTGTCCCCCCATCCACACACGAGGAACCCACTGCGGTCCCTCCACCCACAAGTGGCCAACTCACCTGTGGGGTCACCAGGGTTGACCACGCAGAGCACCTTGGGGTGGCACCTGGCCCGTGCCCGCCGCAGCTCCTGCCTCACCATGCCCACGTCCACAGCCCAGCCCTGCTCCTCGGCCAGCGCGTAGGGCACGGCCACCGCCCCTGCCAGCCCCGCGGCCCCAGCGTGGACTGGGGGAGCTGGCACTGGCACCAGCACCCCGGATGGACACGCTGAGGTCTCATCCACCAGCAGGGACATCACGAACTGGGGTAAGAGATGGAGGGGAGCTTGCAGCTGTCCACCATGATGAGCTGCTGAGTTCCAGCACGGGGATGAGCTGGTGGAGGTGTCCACCATGGTGGTGCCCTGGAGGGTTCCCCCACGGCAGGGAGCTGATCTCATGGGGTTCCGGTGCTCACCGGGAGGATGCTGGAGGTGCCGCTGGTGAGGACCATGCTGTGGGGGTCACGGGGGACACCACCATCACGGCGCTGGAGGAACTGTGCCACCCGCCTTGGCACACCCAGTGCCCGATGCTCGTGGTTGTACCCTCCTGGGGACAGGCACAGCAGCACTGATGGGCACCCCACAGATGCCATGGGGCCACCCCATGACCCCCACCCCACAGTGGGACACCTCAGTGGGGTTGGCAGTGGGCACCGTGTGGGGTTGGATATCCAGTGCGTTGTGGGGGGCAGCCCATAGCTCTACCTGGGCACCCCATGGGCATCCTGTGGGCATGCTGTGGGACTGGGCATCCCATAGTTCACACTGGGCATCCCATGAATGCTCTGTGGGACTGGGCACTCCATGGGCACCACATAGCTCTCATACTGGGTACCTCATGAGCACCCTGTGGGACTGGGCACCCCATGACCCATACTGGACACCCCAGTAGCTATGTCAGGTCCTACCAATGTTGCCAGCTTCCATCTCCTGCAGGATTCTCCGTGCCCGGCACCGGGCACCCTCAGGCACTGCAAGGTCCTCCAGCAGCTCAGGGTAGGTGCAGGCAGCCACAATCTGGGTGACAAGGACCTGCGCTGGCACCAGACTGGGCACATGGTGGCGCTTCGGTGGTGCCAACCCCAGTGCCCAGCAGTACCTGGCGTAGGATGGTCACTGGTGCCAGTCCCATAGCCTGAGCGTCGTCACTGCTGCCGTCCAGGGGGGCATCAGGCACTGGGGGTGGTACTGGTGGCATGGCTGGCACCGCTGTCCCCGGCGTCCCTTCGGCCATGGCCGGTCCCGTGGGCAAGTGCCAGGGGGTGGGAATGGGGCGGGGAACAGGAAGGGGAATGAGGAGGGGAACAGGGAGGGGAACCGGGAGGGGAATGGGGAATAGGGAGAAGAACTGGAAGGGGAATGGGGAAATGAGGAAGGGAACTGGGAGGGGAATGGGGAGAAGAACTAGGAGGGGAATAGGGGAATGGGGCGGGTAAGTGGGAGGGGAACTGGGAGGGCAATAGGGAAACGGGGCGGGGAACTGGGAGGGTTGGGGGGGTGTAACTGGGAGGGCAGCGTGGGAGCCAATCCTGTCCCAGGAGTAATCACAGCCTGGGCTGGATCAAGAGCAGCAGCAGCCGCAGGTGGGGAGGGTGGCTCCGTCCTGCCCTGCTGTGGTGAGGCTTTCCTGGAGACCTTCATGCTGCTCTGAGGTCCTCAGCACAGGAGCGACATGGACCTGCTGGAGAAGGTCCAGAGGAGGCCATGGAGATGGTCAGAGGGTGGAAGGACTCTGCTGTGAGGCCAGGCTGAGAGAGTTGGGGTTGGAGAAGAGAAGGCTCCAGGGGAACCTTCTGGTAGCTTTCCAGGACTTCAAGGGGGCTCCGGGAAGATGGAAAGGGACTTGATCAAGGCGTGTGGTGATGCCAGGGGTGATGGCTTCAAACTGGAGAAGGGGAGATGGACACTGAGCTGCAGAGGACATTCTGCACTGGGAGGGTGTGGAGAGCCTGGCCCAGGCTGCCCAGAGAGGTGGGAGATGTCCCAGCCCTGGAACCATCCCAGGGCAGCTTGGCTGGGGCTGTGAGCAACCTGCTGTGCTTGATGTCCCTGGGTACCACCTGATGGGCTTTGAAGGACCCTCCCAACTCAAAGCAGTCTGGGATTCTAGGAAATGGGGTGGGGAGCTGGGGGGCAACTGGGGAAATGGGGTGGGAGGGAAATGGACAGATGGGGCAGGGAACTGAGAAGGGAATAGGGAGGGGAACTGGGAGTGGAACAGGAAGATGGGGCGGGGAACTGGGAGGGGAATGGGGAGGGGAACTGGGCGGAGAGTAGGGCAATGGTGCGGGGAACTGGGAGTGGAATAGGGCAGTGGAGCAGGGAACCGGGAGGGGAACAGGAAAATAATGAGGGGGAGCGGGAAGGGGAACTGGGAGGGAACTGGTGCGGGTAACTGGGGAGGATGCTGAGGTAGGCAGGGGGTGTAATGGAGCCCCGGTAAGGGGGTGAGCACCCGGCTGGGCAATGGGGCTGGAGCCGAGCTAATGGGAGGCACTGGGTGCACATCCTCTGAGCCTGTGATCTCCATCCCATCCTCATCCCACATCCATCTTCATCCCAGTCCCAGTTCATCTCATCCCAATTTATCACGTCCCATCTCCATCCCCAGAGGTCTACAACCTGGAGTATGTCACCAACAGGGTGGCCCTGATGGTGGCCAGTACCTGGCACGCAGGGACAATGGTGTCCCCAGTGACCTCTGCTGCATCTTCCCCTGCAGTGGCACCTCAGCTGCCCTGGTGGTGAGTGTGGTACTGGGATGTGGTGGCGGCACCTCCATGGCCTTGAGAACACCCTGCCAGTCATGGTGATGAGCCTGGCATGAGGACCTGATGGTGGCGCCTCCATGGCCATGAGGCCACCAAAGACTTTCTAGCCATGGTGATGAGCCTGGCAAGAGGAGCTGTTGGTGACACCTCCATGGCCATGAGGACACCACAGAGACATGGAAGATCCTCCAGCCATGGTGATGAGCTGGCATGGAGATACTGGTGGTGCCACCTCCATGGCCATGAGGCCACCAAGGACCTCCTAGCCATGATGGCTCTTCCTGGCAGGACACGATGTCCCTGCTGGTGGATGAGACCTCAGCGTGTCCATCCGGGGTGCTGGTGCCAGTGCCAGCTCCCCCAGTCCACGCTGGGGCCGCGGGGCTGGCAGGGGCGGTGGCCGTGCCCTACGCGCTGGCCGAGGAGCAGGGCTGGGCTGTGGACGTGGGCATGGTGAGGCAGGAGCTGCGGCGGGCACGGGCCAGGTGCCACCCCAAGGTGCTCTGCGTGGTCAACCCTGGTGACCCCACAGGTGAGTTGGCCACTTGTGGGTGGAGGGACAGCAGTGGGTTCCTTGTGTGTGGATGAGGGGACACCAGTGACCTCCTCACGTGTGACTGGGGGACACCAATGAGCTCCTCATGTGGATGGGGGGACACCAGTGGGTTCCTCACATGTGGATGGGGGGACACCAGGGTGGTCCCTCTGGCAGGGCATGTGCTGAGCCGTCAGAACATGGTGGACATCATCCAGCTGGTGGCTGAGGAGAACCTCCTGCAGCTGGCAGATGAGGTGGGTGCTGGTGGTGGCTGCTGGGTGGGGGGTGGCCCTGGCATCCACCTTGTCTTCTCTTGACCTGTGGGTGCTGCAGACAGAGCAGCACTGAGCCTTCAACGCTGACCACCCATTTGCATCCTTCAAGAGGGTGCTGTGGGAGATGGGTGCCCCCTTCTCCACCATCCCGGTCATCCCCTTCTTGGGGGGTGAGTCTTGACCTTTTCAACCCCTCTACACCTTTCAGAACCTCCTCTTCCATGCATCTCCACCCACCTCCACCTCCAGAGGTGGTTTCCAGGCAGGTTTTTCAAGGTGGTGAACGTTGATCCAAGTCTTTTCAGGTGCTTCTACACCTGGGGGCTGTCTGTCTACCCCTGCATCGTGGGCCAGGTGATGCTGGAGACAGTCCTGAACCATCCACTGCCCACTGAGGCTTCCTACACTGACTGGAAGGAGGTAGGTGATGTTGAGCCCCACTGGGTGTCACTGGCAGCTGTGGGACCTGCTGGTGGCAGGAGGTGGTGGTCCAAGTGGTGGCTGAAGGAGGTGAGTGCTGTGGAGCCCAGCACCATAACACCCCCATCCCACCTCTACTCCATGACCATTCCTATCTCAGTCTCATCCCATCCTACTCCATCCCTTCCCACCTCCAACGCATCCCATTCCTCTTCATCCCATCACCTTCTCCATTTCCTTCTCCATCATCATCCCACGTGGTCTGGATGATCAGGTCGTGAGGTGGATTGTGAACTGGATGAAGGAAAGAAGTCCAAGAGTTGTGGTCAATGGGACAGAGCCCAGTGGGAGGCCTGTGTCTAGTGGAGGCCCTCAGGGGTCAGTGCTGGAACCAGGACTGGTCAATGTATTCATCAAGGACCTGGCAGTGCACTCTCAGCAAGTTTGCTGCTGGCACCAAGCTGCTGCAGTGGATGACACACCAGGAGGTTGTGCTGCCATTCAGGGAGACTTGGACTGAAGGGAGGCTGGAGAGCTGGGCAGGGAGAGACTGAATGAAGTTCAACAAGGGCCAAGTGTGGAGTCTTGCACCTGGGAAGGAACAACTCCATGCACCAGTACAGGCTGGGGACTGACCTGCTGGAGAGCAGTGAAGGGGAAAAGCACCTGAGGCCCCTGGTGAATGGGAGGATGACCATGAGCCAGCAATGTGCTCTCGTGGCCAAGAAGGCCAATGCCATCCTGGGGTGGATTAGCAGGAGAGTGGTAGTAGGTCAAGAGAGGTTCTCCTCCCCCTCTACTCTGCCCTGGTGAGGCCACAGCTGGAATATTGTGTCCAGTTCTGGGCCCCTCAGTTGAAGAAGGACCTCAGGGAACTGCTTGAGAGAGTCCAGCACAGAGCCACAAAAATGGTGAAGGGAGTGGAACATCTTCCTTATGAGGAAAGGCTGAGGGAGCTGAGGGCTCTGTAGCTTGGAGAAGAGGAGCCTGAGAGGTGACCTCATCAATGTTTATAAATATGTGCAGGGGGAGTGCCCAGAGGCTGGAGCCAGGCTCTGCTCAGTGGTGCCCCATGCCAGCACAAGGGACAATGGTGGAAGCTGAGGCATAGGAAGTTCCATGGAAACAGGAGGAAGAATTATTTCACTGTGAGGGTGACAGAACACTGGAACAGGCTGCCCAGGGGGTCGTGGAGTGTTCCTCTCTGGAGATATTCAAGGCCTGCCTGGGTGAGTTCCTGTGTGACCTGCTCTGGCAGGGGGGCTGGACTGGATGAGCTTTTGAGGTCCCTTCCAGCCCCTAACATTCTGTGATTCTGTGATCTCCATCCCCACCTAGTCCCCATTCATCCATTCCATCCCATTTATCTTATCTTCACCCTCATTCCATCCCATGGCCATCCTATCTCCATCTCAATACCATCCCAACCCCATCTCCATTTCCTTCTCCACCCTCAGTCCATCTCCATCTCTTCTCCTCTTCCAGTACCACCCCAGTCCATCACCATCTGTACCTCCCTGACCATCTCCATCCCCTCACAGTTCATCCCATCTGTTCTTCATCTCCGTTACCTCCATGGCCATTTTTCTCCCCAGCCTATCTCCATCCCACCCCATCACCATCTCCACCCCATCCTCATCCCATCCCAGTCACTCCACTCTCCATCCCATCCCTCCTCCACCTCCTTGTTCCACCTCCATCTCCCCCCAGTCCCTCTCCATGTCCCCCCAGTGCCCCCAGCTGACCCAGTTCCCCCCAGCAGCGGCAGAGGCTGTGCCATCACCTGGCCCAGCAGTGGCAGCTGCTGCAGGAGGTGCTGGGCCAGGGGTCCCTCTGCTGCCAGCCTGGCCAGGGGGGTGCCCGTGCCTGCCCCCTGCTCCAGCTGCCACCCCGCGCCCTGCGCCAGGCCCAAGTGAGCCCTGCAGGGACATGGGGGGGACCCCAGCCTGGGGGGACGGAGGTGGCTGGGGGGCTTGGGGGATTGTGCAGTACCATGGAGATGTGGGATGCCGTGGGTACGGGGGACACCATGGGGAGGTGGGGCACACCAGAGCATGAGGCAGCTTGGGGCCAGGAGCCATCTCGTGACAGGGGACACCATGGAAGTGGTTTGGGCCATCCTGGGGCCATGGAGGACCGTGATGCCATGAGGCTCTCCAGGGCTGTTGGACACCGTGGAAGCTTTGGGATGTCCTGGAGACACCCAGGGAGAGGGGACATGGTGGGTGCAGGTGCCACCACCCCTGTCTCAGGGTGACCTTCCTGTCCCTTGTCCCCAGGAGCTGGGCCTGGAGCCTGATGTCTTCTTCTGCCAGCAGCTGCTGGGGGCCACCGGGGTGCTGCTGGCCCCGGGGAGCGAGTTCGGGCAGCCCTCGGGCACCCAGCACGTGGTGTAGGTGCGGGGGGGTGGGGACTGGGAGGTGCTGGGAGGTGGTGGTAAGGTGGTGGGAGGTGGTGAGCAGGTATTGGGAATGATTGTGGGTGGCCCTTGGGGTTGATGTTTTGGGGCTGGGTTGTGGGTGGGACGTGCCCAGGGCTCACGGGATGGCGAGAGAGGGGTTGGGTTGGGTTGGGTGGTGGGAGGGGGTGGGTGGAGGTCTGGGTAGGGCTGGGAGGTTGGGAAGTGGTTGGAAGTGGGAGGTTAGGGTTGGAGATTGGACATTTAGGGGCTGGATGGAGCTGGGAGGTTGGGGGGTGGAGCTTGGGGCTGTTTGGTACTGGTTGGCTCTAGGCTGGAGGTTGGAAGCTGGCCAGAAGGTTTAGGGTTAGGTCAAGGAGGTTGGGACAGTTGAGTTGTGTGTTGGTGGACAGCTGGTTTTTGGTGACCAGTTGGGTCCTGGGGGCCCAGTTAGGTTTGGAGGCTAAGCTGGAGCATGAGGAGATCCCTACTGGTAGGACTAGTGGGGCAGAAGGTGCTGAGGATCTCAGGGTTTGGCCATCAAAGGGTGGTTGGGGGCAACAGAGCTGGTGTGGGAGCAACCATGTCCTCCCCTTGCCCACCCCAACAGTATCACTGCTGCTGCCAGCCACCACCCTGGAGCAGGTTCTTCTGTCCCTCACCTGCTTCTATGCCACCTTCATCCAAGACTTCTCCTGAGGTGGGAGGGTCACCCCAGCCCTGTGTCACCCCTCAGTCCTATTAAAGCCCCTATAGGTGCCACCACACCCCTTGATGGACCCATGTCACAAGTGTGTGTAGGGGGTCTCAACACAGCCCTGGTGGGGTAGAAGAAGACACCCATGGGTGGTCAGCCAGGGTGGTCACTGACCTTTTATTGCTGGAGTGAACGCTGGGGGTTTCCCCCTACACTTGCTGTCTCTTGAGGGAACATGGGGAGAGGAGGGTGGGGGGACACCAGCCCCTGGACATGAGGAGTCCTCACATCCCACCCAAAAGGCATGAAGAGGTTGAAGGCACTTGAAGACCACCAAGAACATCCCAGGGCAGGGGTCCAGCCGGTAGCACCCAGGCCTTGGTGGGGGTGCTGGGGGTGCCAGGGGCTGATGTTGGTGTTAGGAGAACTCCTTGACAAACTTGGTGTAGAAGCTGCTGAGCTTCTCCAGCAGGATCTTGAGCTTCTCAGTAGGTGGCAGGATGGTCATCCTAGGTACAGGAAGAAAGTAGGACCAGGGTTGTGGGGGGGACACCACCTTGAGCCCCATATCTCCCTCTGTGACCCCAGACAAGCCCCCCCACACCTTACATCCAACCCATGGAGCACACAAGACCTTCTCCACCGGACCTTGGAGCCTCCTTCCCCAACTGAAGGCAAAGGTCTTGGAGTTGGGAGCCCAGCCCCATATCTCCAGCTGGGACCTACTTGTTCCTCACCATCCTTCACTCAACCCATGGAGCACCTGGGTCCCCTGTGTTCCTCCAGAGCTGTCACCCTTCCACCATCCCCAGCTGAGGACAAGGCTCTTGGGGTTGGGTGTCCAGCCCCATATCCCCAGCTGGGACCCTCAACCCCCCCCCCTGCCCCAGCACCCACCGGAAGTGGAAGGTGCCCTCTTGCTGCCCAAAGCCGCTGCCTGGCACCACGCAGATCCCTGTCTCCTCCAGCAGCTTCATGCAGAAGAACATGTCCGGGGCTTGGCCCTGCTCCTGCAGCATGGGGCTGGGCTCAGCACCACCACCACCACCAGCTGACCTGGGTGGCTTCTGTGGGGCTCAGACCCATGTGTGGGGCTGGGCTCAGCACCACGTGGCATGGAGGACATCATGGATCACCTGCTGGGACTCATCTTGGCCAACCCTAGGGACGCTAGGATGGATCTTGGCCAGCACCACAGCACCCAGGACTCATCCTGACCAGCCTCATGGCCACCAAGATGGATCTCACCCAATCTCAGGGACATCAGGGATGGATCCCACCCAGCCTGATGGCCCCAGGGATGGATCCCTCCCAATCTCAGGGACATCAGGGATGGATCCCACCCAGCCTGATGGCCACAGGGATGGATCCCACCCAATCTCAGGGACATCAGGGATGGATCCCACCCAGCCTGATGGCCCCAGGGATGGATCCCTCCCAATCTCAGGGACATCAGGGATGGATCCCACCCAGCCTGATGGCCCTAGGGATGGATCCTACCCAATCCCATGACCACCAGAATGGATCCCACCAACCCAAATGACTTCAGGGATGGATCCCATCCAGCCCAGAGGCCCCCAAGGATGGAACCCACCAAGCCCCACAGCACTTGGGACAGCTCTCACCCAACCTGTTGGCCCAAGGATTGGATCCCACCCAGCCCCATGGCGGCCAGGATGGATCCCAGCCTAGGCCGCGTGCCCGGGGCGGGGGCGGGGGGCACCTTGGCGGCGGCGCAGGCGCGGGGCGGGAGGTGGATGCGGGGGAAGGAGTACATGGCGCCCTGCACCGGGTTGCAGGAGATCCCAGGGGTGCGGTTGAAGATCTCCTGGGTCAGCCGTGCCTTGTGGGCCAGGTTGCTGAGGACCTCCTTCTTCTCCTGCCAGGACAGCCAGGCTGGGGACAGCTCCTGCCAGCCCCAGCACTTCCCAGCCTCCTTTTCATCCCATCCCATCCGGTGTCATCCCAACACTATCCCTATCTCCATCTTCATCCTCATCTTCATCCCATCCCCGCCTTCATCCCCACCGCCATCCCCATCTCCAGCCCACTCCCATCCTCATCTCCATTCCAACCATACTCATCTTCATCCCATCTCCATCCCCACCCCATCCAACCACCCCCATCTTCATCATGTCCCCATCTCCATCCTTATCCCATCTCATCCCACCCAATCTCATCCCATCTCTATCCTCATCCCAGTTCATTTTATCTCCATTCTTGTCCCATCCTCATCTTTATCCCATCCCAACCATCCTCATCTTCATCTATCTTTATCCCCATCCTCATCTTCATCCCCATTTCCGTCCCAGTTCATCGTATCTTCATCCCATCCCCACCCCATCCTCACAGCCATGAAGAGTTCATATGATGGCTCCCCAGGTTGTGGTGGATCAACGACAGCGTCCAGCAGGATCTGCCCTGGCACTGGTGGACACAACCTCACCGAAACCAACTTGGACAACTGCTGGTGGACCTCAGGGTCCATGTTCACCACCTCCACATAGCCACCACGGAATCCGCACCTGGCATGGACATGGCCCATGGTGGCACCAACCACAACCCATGGGATGGGAGGATGTGGATAGGACCCCATGGGTGGAGACCTCCAGAAGGGGCCCACAGGTGATCACCCATGAGATGGGATCATGAATAAATAGGGAACCATGGAACAGGAGCTCCCCACCGATAGGGAGATGTGGATGGAGAGCCGTGGACAGGAATCTACAGAAAGACCCCCAGATGGGACCCGTGGATGGAGATCCATGATGGGAACCTATGGACAGGAACCTAAAGAGAAGGGCCCACAGATGGGACAAGGAGGATGGGGTCCATGATGGAGACCCACAGACAGACAAGAAACCACCAGGTTGTGGCATCTTAAGTCCTCTGAGACCCACAAGGTTGTGGCATTACTATCTCCACCCCTAGGATCCATGGGGCCACAGCATCACCATCCCCAATCCATGATGAGACCCTGGCGTGGTGTCATCATCACCTTCACCCTAAGGGATCCCTAGGGTTGGAGTATCTCTCATGGGGCCACAGCCTCATCAGCTCCACGGTATGGAACCCATGAAGTGGTGCCACCACCATCCTTGCACCAACCCTTGGACCCATGGCCCAAGTAATCTCCATCCCCATCCCAGCTCTGTGGCAACCTAAGAAGCTGTCAGACCATGCCCCCCCCATGTGGTGACAGAGGTGACAGAGTCGAGGACAAGGTGGGACTCACTCTCCCATGAAGCCCTTGGAGATGGAGTGGAAGGACGCCAGCTCCACCCCCTCAGAGTATGGTGGCCCCATCTCAAACAGGACCTTCTTGAAGGAGTGGAAAGCTGAGCCCTCAGCGTAGACATTGTCCTGGTAGACCTGGGTGGTGGGAGAGGACAATGAGGAGTCACCTAGAAGATCAACCTGAGGGATGGGGGACACCCTATGGGTGCTCCTCACCTCGTCAGCCATCAGGAAGAGCTTCTCCTCGTAGGCAAACTTGATGACATCCTCGATGCACTGGCGGCTCTGGACCTGTCCTGAGGGACATGGTGGCATGGGACCCCAGTTCCCATACTGGTGCAGTCTTGGGGGAGCCCCACTACTGGGGTTGGGTTTTGGAGGGTTTCCAGTAGAGCACTGGGAGGCCCAGCTCCAGGACTGGTTGGGTTTTAGGAGGTTGTGGTCCCAACCCCAGTACCAGTAGAGCACTGGGACTGGCTGGGTGGGGTTTGAGGGGTAATGAACGCCCAGTAGAGTACTGTACTGGGGAGCCCAGTCCTGGTACTGGTTGGGTTTTTGAAGGGTATGGTCCCAGCCCCAGTACCAGTAGAGCACCAGGAGGCCCAGTCCCAGCACTGGGTGGGACTGGTTGGCATTGGGGATCCCAGCAAGTTACTGGAGGGGCCCAGTCCAACCTTGGGGTCCCAATTCCAGTCTTGGATCTTACCCTATTCTGGGTGTCCCAGCCCAGCCCAGGTATCCCATCCCAACCCAGTTGTCCAGGTCCCATTCCAGGTGCCCCAGTCCAGTCTTGAGCTCATAGCCCAGTCTTAAAGTCACAGTCCAAGCCCAGGCTCCCATCTCCAGCCCACAGGTCCCATCCCAACCCACACGCCTCCATCCCAACCCACACGCCTCCATCCCTACCCAGACTCATCCCAACCCGTGTGTCCCATCCCAGCGTGGTTCCCCCTTCCCCGCAGTGAGCCGGGGCAGTACCGGTGGGGTTGCCAGGGTTGATGATGCAGAGGACGCGGGGGCAGCAGTGACGCCGTCCCTCGGTCACCGCGCGCCGCAGCTCGGTCACGTCCAAGGCCCAGCATTTGTCCTCGGCCAGGTAGTAGTTGAGTTGGACAGCGCTGAGCTCAGCGATGGCTGCCGAGTACAGAGGGTACTGAGGGATGGGCACCAGCACCCCGGTCCGGGTCCGACCTTCCCCGGCCACCAGCAGCTTCAAGATGCTCTGTAGGGTGAAGGCATCACGGAGACATCGTGAGGAACAGTGTGGGGAGAGGGTGGGGTGGGGTTAGAGAGGGCTTGAGTGTGGGGAGATGGTGATGAGGGGGGTGGGGTGGAGGTGGTGGGCATGGGGCCATGGGGTGGAGTGGGGACATCATGGGGATATGGTTGCTGAGGGCATGGAATGGTGTGGAGATGGAGGGCATGGAATGGTGTGGAGATGAAGGGCATCTTCAGACAATGAGGGGACACGGTGGTGGCATGGGGTGGTGTGGAGGTGGAGGTCATGGGCATGGAAACATGGGGATGGTGTGGGCATGAGGGTGATGAGGTCATGGGCATGAGGACAATGTGGAACCTGATTGGTGTGGGGACAAGCACACTGTGGGCATGGGGACAGGGATGATGGTGGCACTGAGGTGGCATGGGGACAGCATGGCCATGGGGACAGGGACAGTACAGGGAGCAGGGAGCTGGCACAGGCCCCACAGAGGTGTGGAGGCAACAGGGAGGAGGTGTGGGGCCACCATGGAGGCATGGGGACACCAAGGAGGCATGGGGATACCAAAGAGAAATGGGGACACCAAGGAGGCGTGGGGACACCAAGAACACATTGTCCCCAGTGCCATCCCCTCCTCCTCTTGGCGCTGCCAAGTCCACGAGGCCGGTGCCAACCGGTACAAAGGTCTCTTTGTGGGCTCCCAGCGTGGGAACGAGCCCAGGGTTGGTGGCAGGCAGCCCAGGGGAGGTTGGTGACAAGGAGGAGGGGGCGATGTCACCGTACCACGATGGCATCACTGGCGCCGGTGGACAGGAAGATGTCCTGGGCCTTGGCGGCGATGCCGTCGCGGCGCTCGATGAACTTGGCCACGTGCCCCCGCACCAGCTCAATGCCAGGGCTGGTGCTGTAGGCCCCTGGGCAGAAGGGACATGAGAAAGGTGGCATCGAATCCAAAGAGGTGTCCCCCAAAGCGTCCCTTTGGTGCCCCCTTCTGTGACCCCAGAGTGCCAGAATGTCACCCACCGGCACTTTGGCCACCACAAGCTGCCAGCAGGCGCCGGGCACGAGCTTTGGCGTCCTCGGGGATGTTGGGGCTGGCCAGGAGCTCCGGGTATAGGCACAGGGCTGTCACCTAGGGGCAGTGGCACCTTCTTAGTGGCACCTCAAGCATTAGGGTGGCACCTCAGAAGTGTCCCCAAGGGCCGCCAGCCCACCGCTGGTACCTGGCGGAGGAAGGTGATGGGTTTCTGCCCCATGGCGTGGGCATCACCGATGTTGGCTTTGATGACCTCGGTGAAGGGCTTGGGGACACCCTGCAGGGACAGGAAGAGCGGTGGGGACATGGGGACAGGGGTGAGGGTATGGGGAGACAGGGGACAGGGACAAAGATGAGTCAGGAATGGAGACAGGGTCAAAAAGAAGGATAGGGACAGGGACAAGGATGGGGACAAGGATGGGGAATGGGGATAGGGATAAGGAAGAGGAGAGGGACAGGGACATGGGTCAAGGACAGGGACCAAGTGATGGGGACAGGGACTGCAGACAAGGACAGGAAATGGGGACGGAGATGGGAACAGGGACAGGGATGGGGACGGGGACAGGGACAGACACAGGGACAAAAGGACAGAAACAGGGATGGGGACAAGGGACAGGGATGGGGACAAGGGACAGGGATGGGGACAAAGATAGGGACCAGGATGGGGACAGCAACATGATGAAGAACAGGGATAGGGACAAAGATGGGGATGGGGACAGTGGTGGAGACAAGGATGGGGACAGGGGGTGGAGACAGCGACAAGGATGGAGAACAGGGTCAGAGGACAGGAATGGGGACAGAGATGGGGACAGGGACAAAGTCAGGATAGGGACAAGGACATAGATGAGAACAGGGGCAAGGTCCAGCCACCCTCAAACCCAGTGATGTCACCACTGCGATGGGGGTGGCACCACCAATGACACCAACCCAGTGTCCTCTGGTCTGGCTGTGACATGGAGACATTGGGAACAGCTGGGACACTGGGGACCCTGAGAATGGTTGAGACATGGGGACACTGGGGCCCCCAGGGATGGCTGTGACATGGGGACACTGGAGACCTCCAGGATAGCTGGAACACGGTGACACTGAGGACATTAGGGACACTGGGAACCCAGAGTGTTCCCAGCTCTGAGGTGACTGTGGTCACTGGCCCTGGACGTTGGCCACCACCGCAGGACTCTGTCCCTGCCTGGCACCACGTGTTACCCTGCCACCTGCTGCCACCAGTGCCGCTGCTGCCACCCCTTGTCACCTGCCCAGAGGTGCCCGAGCCAGGACGGGGCGAGCACCCAAGTGGTGCAGACACACACACCTGAGGACACCAATGGAGGTGCTCCAGCACCTTGAGGTGATGCGGGTGTCCCCGAGGGTGTCCCCTATTGGTGTCTCCACCCCCATGGGTGTCACTGGTGTCCCCATGGCCGGGTGCCGGGGACAGGGAGTTCCCGGATGAGGCTGGCACTTTGCCTCGGGGGCGGTGCTGGAGGGGTGCGGGGTGCTGGGACACTCCCCTGGCCCCCACGGGACACCTCTAAGGGACACTTCCACCCATGGGACCCCCCCGAAGGGACTCCATCATCCATGAGACCACTGCCAGCACCCAAGAGACCCCCCCAAAGGACTCACTCAGCCGTGAGACCTCCCCCAGCACCCAATGACACCTACAGGACCTCCCCCAAGGGACCCCCTCGCCATGCACCCCCTCTGCCCCCCCCAGCGCTCGTGACACTGCCATTCAAAGGACCCCCCCCAGCACCCAAGGGACCCCCTGCCCCGCCCCCCATCAGGCACTCTCCCTCCAGCACCTGTATGACACCCACGGCACCCCCCCAAGAGACCCCTCCAGCACCCACGGAACCCCCCCAGGGAACCTCTCCAACCATGGCACCCCCCACATGGGGACCTGCCCCACGCGACTCCCCCCAGCACCCATGGGTCCCATATGGCCGTGGGAAGGTGACAGGTGGGTGCAGGGACACGAAGGGGGGGGAAAGACGTGGGGACAGGAGTGGGGGGCAGTGGGTGCTCTGGGCGGGGGGGGTCCCCAGTTTGGGGGTGCCTTAGGGAGGGTCTCCATTAATTGTTTTTGTAATTGTTTTTGGGGGGGGTGTCTCTGGGTCTGTGGGTATCCCAATTTGGCACTGGGTTTTTTCTGGTCTGGGGGTGCCTGGCACTTGGTTTCCCAGCTTGAGGGGATGGTCCTGGGTTTGGGGGTACCCTGGGGGGGAAGCCCGAGTTTGGCGGTGCCCAAGATGGGGAACGTGTCCCGATTATTTCGGGTGGGAGTCCTTGGTCTGTGGCTGCCCCGGGAGCGGGTGTCCCAGTTGGCACTGGGTTTTTCCCAGCCTGAGGGTGCCTGGCAGTGCGTGCCCCGGTTTGAGGGGGGGTCCTGGGTCCGGGGGTACCCTGGTGCCGGGGGGAGGGGGAGGTTACCTGCCGCAGATCCTGCTCCAGCTGCAGAGCCCGGGTGACGATGGGGCCCCGCACGGCGTACTCCACGAGGCGGATCGCGGGGTTCATGGTGCTAAGCGTCAGGACCCGGCCCCCCTGGGCACCTCCAGCGCTGCCCGCTTGGCCCCGCTGCTGCGATCCCGTCGCTGCCGCCATCGCCATGGATCGTCCCTTCGGGATTCTGGTGGGTCGGAGACTTTGCAGTGCCCGCATCACACAACCACCCCCCCCCCCCCCCCCCCCCCCCCACCCCCGCCGAAGCGAACCGCCGGGTACCGGGCACCGATTGGGCACGGAAGGGGCAGAGCGATACCAACACCCCCACACACACCCCGCTTGCATGGCACCGCCCCGGGCAATGGGCACCGGCACTGGGAACGCCCCAGGGGCACCGGGGCAATGGGAACTGAAAGCAGTACAGGGGACTAGCATCGAGCACCGGCACCGGGGGCACCGGAGGCAATGGGCACTGGAACCAGTACCGGGTACTGGCACTAGGCACTGGCACCGGGGGCAACAGAGACAATGGGTGATGGGCACCAAAACCAGTACTAATTACTGGCACCAGCACTGGGAATTAGCACTGGGAAGCAGGACCAGATACTGGCACCAGTATCGGGTACTGAGTACTGGCATTGAGCAGTTGGCACCAGGACAATGAACATGGGATCAACTGGCACAGGAACTAGTACCAAGCATTGGCACTGAGATCTGGCACCAGGAATGAGGACTGGGAGCAACGGGGCCAAGGGGCACTGAAACCAGTACCAAGTACTGGGCACTGAGACCCGGCACCAGGAACCAGGACTGGGAGCAATGGGGCCAATGGGCACTGGAACCAGTACTAGGTACTGGCACTGAGACCTAGTACCAGGAACCAGGATCAAGTACTGGAGGCAGTATCAGGTACTGGCACCAGGTACCAGGACTGGGAACCAACACCAGTAGTGGGTACTGGCACCAGCTACCAGCACCAAGACAAAGGGCACTGGGGGCAATGGGGACAAGAGGCACTGGAACCAGTACTGGGTACTGGTGCCAGAGACCAAGTGCTGGTACTGACAATGGCCACTGAGGGCTGGCATCAGAACAGGAGACACTGGGGGCAACAAGCAACAGGCACTGGAACCTGTACTAGGTACTGGCACTGGGACCTGGCACAAAGAACCAGGACTGGGTACTGGCCTTGGGGCTGGTACCAGTAACAGGTACCAACACTAGCACTGGGTACCAGCACAATGGGAACTGGGGGCAATGGGGACAATGCACAATGGGCACTGGTACCACTACTGGGAACTGGCACCAGGACCAATCACTGGACCTTAGAAAATGGGCACGGGTAGCTGGCACCAGGATAAGGGACTGGAATCAGGCACTGGCACCAGGACAGGGACCGCAAGTGATGGGGGCAATGGGTACCAAGTACAGGCGTTGGTATTGGGTACTGGCACTGAGACAACAGTCACCAGGGGCTGGCACCAGGACAGGGCACAGGCAGCAGGCACCAGCACTGGGTACTGGTACTGGGTACTGAGCACTGGCACCAGAACAATGGGCACCAGGAGCAGGACTGGGCACTGGAACTGCACCAGGCACTGGGGTAACAGACACCAGGGCTGGCACCAGCAGCAGGTCCCGAGTGCTGGCACTAGCCACTGGCACTGGGCAGCAGGTCCTGGGACTGGGCATGGGCAGCTGTCGCCCCCCTGCCACCTCCAGCAGCTCCGATCCCGGGGATGACCCCTGGGTAACCCCCACGGAGTGTCCTGGATAGGGACCTGATATAGGGGGACACAGGAGACATGGGGGGACAGGGGGACATGGGGGGACACGGGGGCACAGGAGACACGGGGGGACAGGGGGGCATGGGGGGACAGGGGGACACAGGAGACATGGGGGGACAGGGGGACATGGGGGGACAGGGGGGCATGGGGGGACAGTGGCGCACAGGAGACATGGGGGACAGGGGGGCATGGGGGGACAGTGGCGCACAGGAGACATGGGGGGACAGGGGGGCATGGGGGGACAGTGGCGCACAGGAGACATGGGAGGACAGGGGGACACAGGGGGACACAGGAGACATGGGGGGACAGGGGGGCATGGGGGGACAGGGCCATGACACACAACATGGGGACATGGAGGACCTGAGGCAGGACATGGGAAGGGGTGACATGGGGGACATGAGGATGTGGGGCCACATAGGACACGGGCACCTGAGACATGGGACACAAGATGGGGACACGGGGCTTGATGACGTGGGGACATGGGGGGACACGGGACTGGGGACATGAGACACGGGGGTCCTGGGGACATGGGAACAGTGCGGCCGGGAGTGACCCACAGCAGCCCCCTGCTGGTGGTGGTGGTGAAGGAGACCCATGGAGTGGGAATGGGACCCGTGGAGACAACTGTACCGAGGTCGGGGGACACGCAGCTGTCCCCTAGACCCCCATATTTGCCCCACATCTGCCCCATAGCCTGCTCTGTAGCCTCCATATCTGCCCCACAGCTGTCTCACAGACCCCCTATCTGCCCCACAGATCTCATAATTGTCCCATATCGGCCCCGCAGCTCCACAGTTGCCCCATAGGCACCTGCCCCATTGATCCAATATCTGCCCCACAGGTGCCCCATACCTGCCCAACAGGTCTAATAGGTGCCCCATACCTGCCCAGCAGGTCCAACAGGTGCCCCATACCTGCCTGACAGGTCCAACACCTGCACCATACCTGCCCAACAGGTCCAATACTTGCCCACAGCTGCCTCCCAGGCCCCACACCTGCCCCACTGATCCGATATCTGCCCCACTGGTCTGATATCTGCCCCATACCTGCCTGACAGGTCCAATACCTGCCCCATACCTGCCCAACAGGTCCAATGCCTGCACCATACCTGCCAAACAGGTCCAATACTTGCCCACACCTGCCCCATTGATCCAATATCTGCCCCATTGATCTGATATCTGCCCCATAGCAGCCCCATACCTACCTGACAGGTCCAATACCTGCCCCAGCTGCCCCATACCTGCCCAACAGGTCTGATACCTGCCAAATAGCTGCCCCCTGGGCACCACACCTGCCCCATTGATCCAGCATCTGCCCCACAGCGGCCCCATACCTGCCCGACAGGTCCAATAGCTGCCCCATAGCTGCCCCCCAGGTGCCCCCAGCCCCCACTGACCCACTCTGTTTCACGGCGCCTCCGCTGCGCCCCCCAACGGCAGAAACGGTCACCCCGCGGGGCCACATCCATGATCAATCAGCGAGAGGAACAGCTGGACTGGCTCCACCCATACAGCGCTGATTGGCTGACTCTGCTTGGGGGCGGGGCGTCACAACCCACCGCGGTGTTGGGGGGTGGCGGGGCACAGACGGCCGCATAGGGACCCCTGCTGTGGGGTGCCCCATACAGAGTCTTTGGTGTGGAGTGCCCCATAGAGAGAGCCCCTGCTGTGGGGTGCCCCCTAAGGGACCCCTACTATGGGGTGCCCCATGTTTTTTCTCCCAGAGAGCTGGGGGTCCCAGCTCCATGAGTTCAATTCCAGTCTCCTGTGGGTCCCAGCCCCACACACTTCCCCCCAGCATGCCATGGGCCAGAGCCCCACATGTCCCCTTCCAGCATGCTGCGAGTCCCAGCTCCATAAGTTCACTGCCACCCCCTGTGGGTCCCAGCCCCACATGTTCTCTTCCAGCCTATTATGGGTCCAGCCCCATATATTCACTCCCAGAGAGCTGTGGGTCCCAGCCCCATGAGTTCCCTCCCAGTATTCTGTGGCTCCCAGTCCCACATTTTCTCTTCTAGGCCACTCTTAGTCCCAGCCCCCTAAGTTCACTTCCAGGCTTCTGGGGGTCCTCAGCCCCACATGTTACAGCCTCCCATGGCTCCCAGCCCCACACATTTCAGCCTCCTATGGGTCCCAGCCCCACCTGTCTCCTTCCAGTCTCCTGTGGGTCCAGGGTCCACACCACTTACAGATCGCAGCCCCATAAGTTCTCTTCCAGCCTCCTGTGGGTCCCAGCCCCACATGTTCTCTTTCAGGCTGTTATGGGTCCAGCCCCACACATTCCCTCCCAGCCCTATATCTATGGGGCACCACCCTCCTTATCTCCCCCCAGCCCTTCAACTACCACCACACCAACTCCCTTCTTCCCTCCCTCCACCACCATAACCTCCCTTCCCAGCCCCACATCGCTATGGGGCTGAGCCCCCTATCTGCCCCCTCGCCCTCTGCCCTACATCTGCTCACCTCCTTCCTTGGGGCAGGGATCTATGGGGTAGGGACACAGCAACAACAACCCTGTGACCTTTAGACCACAGAGCAGCAGCTGCCACCTCCCTAAATAACTGCAGGCGGCAGCTGCCGGCGCTGCCCCAGGCCCAGCACCACTCCTGTGGGGCAGAGACCCCCACAAGAGGCACCCATGGGTGCTAGGGAGGGTGGGAGTGGCACCTATGAGTGCTGGGAGGGGGCCAAAATAGGGATAGTTTTGTTTTGCAGTGCAGTGAAAGACTAGGAGGAGGCAGCAATGGGGAAAGAGGCACTCTTTGGGGTGAAAAAGGCCAATAGAGGCCAAAAAGTGGGGGGGAGGGGCACCTAAGGGTGCTGAGAGGGGGTCAAAATGGGACTGGATTGGTTTTGGCCCACAGTGAAAGAAGACAAAGAGGAGGCAATGGTGAAAGAGGCCAAAAATTTAACGGATGGGAGCACCCATGGGTGCTATAGGGGTGGGGGGGGCACCCACGGGTGCTGGAAGGGGGCCAAAATGGGGCTGGTTTTATTTCAGAGCACAGGGAAAGATGAGGAGGCAGAACCAAAGGTGAAAGGCACATTTTGGGCTGAAAAAGGGAAACAGAGGCCAATAACTGGGGAGGTAAGGAGGCATCTCTGGGTGCTAGAGAGTGGAGGGGGGGTCACCCATGGGTGCTATGGGTGCTGAAGAGAGGCCAAAATGGGGCTGGTTTTTGCTATGTGGTGAAAGAAGATGAGGAGGCAGCGGTGGAAGAGGCACTTTTTTGGGGAGAAAACAAAAACAGGCCAAAAACTGGGGTGAGGGGGCACCCATGGGTGCTACAGGGGTGTGTGTGTGGCACCTATGGGTGCTATAGGGGCATGGGGGTCACCTATGGGTGCTGGAAGGGGTCAAAACAGGGTTGCTTTGGTTTTGCCGCACAATGAAAGAAGACAAAGAGGCGGTGGTGAGAGGCACTTTTTAGGGTGAGAAAGGCCAAAAGAGGCCAAAAAGTAAGGGTGTGGGGGGCACCCATGGGTGCGATAGGGAGGCAGGAGTCTCCCATGGGTGCTCACATCACCTTACAGCAGCGCTGCTTCTGTGCCGGCGGCTCCTCAGCCGGCGCCGTCAGTTTGAGGAGCGGAGGCTCGCCGGTGCCGTCCCCAGCACCACCAGTGACACCAGTACCGCCAGTGTCACCCCCGCCAATCGGCGCCGCTGGGTCCCCTCCAGGCGGGTGCTGGAGCTTGGTGGCCGCTCGGTGCCGTTTGAGGTCGGGGAGGGTGGCAGGCAGGTGATGGCGTGGCGCTGGATCCGGTACCGGGTGAACGGTGGCGCCAGTGCCAGGGCCGTGGGCACAGAGCGCGGAGCCGTTGCGGGGAGGGGAGGAGGCCGGGGGGTCCTGGAGGGGGCACAGAAAGAGAGTGGGAGGCAAATCGTGGCTAGCAGGAGCTATATTGTGGTACATAGCACGAGAGCAGGACCCATATCATGACCACCAGCGCCCAAACTGCAATGGTGGGACCTGAATTGTGACCACCAGCGCCCAAACTGCAATGGTGGGACCTGAATTGTGACCACCAGCGCCCAAACTGCAATGGTGGGACCTGAATTGTGACCACCAGCGCCCAAACTGCAATGGTGGGACCTGAATTGTGACCACCAGCGCCCAAACTGCAATGGTGGGACCTGAATTGTGACCACCAGCACCCAAACTGCAATGGTGGGACCTGAATGGCAGCAGACCGTGACGGTGGGACCCCTATCACAACAGTCAGGACCTGAAGGGCAATGGTGGGACCTGAATTGTGGCCACCAGCATCCAAACTGCAGCTGGTAGCACCTGTATCATGATGGCGGGCCCCACATCATGATGGTGGGACCTGAATCATAGCTGACAGGACCACATGGTGACCATCAGGACCTAAATCGCAACGGTGGGACCCATAGTATGGTCACCAGGACCCGTATCACACCTGTCAGGACCCATACCATGACCATTGGGACCCAAACCATGGTCACCAGGACCCATAGCATGGCCACTGGGACCCATGTCACAGACCCATACTACCAGGACCCATATCGTGACCACTGGGACCCAAACCATGGTCACCAGGACCCATAGCATGGCCACTGGGACCCAAGCCATGGTCAGCAGGACCCATATCGTGACCACTGGGACCCAAGCCATGGTCAGCAGGACCCATATCGTGACCACTGGGACCCAAGCCGTGGCCGCCAGGCCCCACAGGGTGACGGCTGTGCCCCGGCTCGGCAGGCCCAGCGGTGGTGACTCACGGTGGCTGCGCGGTGCTGCAGCTCGGCGTCGGTCTGGTGGTCGTCGTCATCGTCGGCGCTGTCGCGGCGGGCGGCTCGCTGCCAGACGATGGCCTCCCGCTCGTGCTCCCGCCGGTACAGGCTGGAGCGCTCTGAGACGCTCACCCTCCGCACCACCTTCCTGCCACACAGCCACACGCCACCCCATGGGGACACCAAATATCCCCCAAGCCCCAGCTTTGACACCAATCCCCCTCAAAACCCCAACCTTCCTGCCACATATCCTCCAAAATGCCACATTTGTAGCCAAATACCCCAAAAGAAGTCCCAATTTTTCCACCAGATATCCCACAAAATCCCAATTTTCCTGTCAAATGTCCCCCCAAATTCCAATTTTTCCAGCAAATATTCCCCCAAACCCCAATTTTACCACCAACGCCTCTCAAAATTCCAATTTTCCTACCAAATATGTGCTCAAATCCCAACATCCTCTCCCAAATCCTAATTTTCCCCTCCAGATCCCAGTTTTCCAAGCAGCTGACCCCCTGCACCACCTTCCTGGTGAGGGGTGGCCAGTAGATGGCTTTGGTGGGCTCCACACCACAAAGCAGCAGTGATGTCACTGTCGTCACCATCACCACTCACCCACGGCTGCCGGTGCTGGAGGTGCGGCGCTGGAGGAGGGATTTGTGCCTGTGGTGGGATCTCATCACGGCCTCGTGTTTGTGTTTCAGCTCCAGCAGCTTGGCCCTCACCTCCTCGTCACCACAGACATCTGCCACAAAGAGCTCGGTGGCAAACCGGTGGCACCGCTGGCACCATAAGCCCACCCCACCGTGCCACCGAACTCACCCAAGGGGGTCTCATCCAGTACCGATTTGCCGTTGAGATCGGCGCCGTGGGCCACCAGCAGCTCCACCAGCTGCACCTAGAGCGGCCAAAGGGACAGGATCACCGAATCACAGAATGTTAGGGGCTGGAAGGGACCTCAAGGGATCATCCAGTCTAACCCCACTGCCAGAGCAGCATCACCTAGAGCAGGTCACACAGGAACACAGCCAGGCAGGTCTTGAATATCTCCAGAGAGGGAGACTCCACAACCCCCTGGGCAGCCTGTTCTGTTGTTGCTGACCTCCCTCGCAGGGCTGAATTCCAAGGAGGCCTAGTAGCCTCCCTACATCCGCTGACAACTGTCTTATATTCCTCCCAAGTGGCCAGCCCCTCCTTCCATGATCTGCGGACTCTCCTCTTCCATATGAGTTTGCTTAGCAGCTCCCTACTTAACCGTGCAGGTCTCCTGGCTCCCTTCTCCATTTCCTACTCTTTGGGATGCTCTGATCGTGAGCTCGGAAGAAGAGGTCCTTGAATGTTAACCAACTGTCTTGGGCCCCTCTGCCTTCTAGTACCCTGTCCCATGAGATTTCCCTTAGCAATTGCCTGAAAAGGACAGAGTTGGCCCTGCTGAACTCCAACGTTGTGATCCTGCTTCATACTTTCTTCCTACCACACAAAAATCCTGAACTCTACCATCTGATGGTCACTGCGGCCAAGGCTGCCCTCAGCCTTTGGTGCTTCAACCAGTCCCTTCTTGTTGGTGAGTATCAGGTCCTCTCCTGTCGCTTCCTCCTCTCCTAGTTGGTTCCTCCACGATTTGCATCAAGAAATTATCATCAATGCACTGGAGGAACCTCCCACACCGTGGCTGGCTGGCTGTGTAGATCTTCCCGCAGATATCGGAGTAGTTAAAGTCCCCCATGACAACCAGGGCCTGTGACTGAGGGGACAGGAGGTGGCTGTGGCGAGTGCCAGCGGTGGCACCGGTTCTCACCTGTCCCCAGCAGGCCGCGGCATGGAGTGGCTGCCACCCGTCCTCGTCCCTGCTACCGATGCTGGCCCGGTGCTCCAGCAGCAGCTCAGCAGCTTCCATGTAGCCGTTGGCAGCCGCGATGTGGAGCTGGCAAAAGGACATGGGATGGTGCCACCAAGATGTCCCCAACCACCTAGGGTGGTCATGGGTCCCCACAACCCAATTTTGACACCAAATATCCTCCCAGAATCCCAATTTTCTGCTAAAAATCCCTCCAAATCCCAATTTTGCCACCAAATCCCCTCCAAATCATGACTTTGCCACCCTATATCCCCCCAAACCCCTCATTTTCCACCAAATGTTCCCTCAAAATCCCAATTTTCCCCAGGAAGTAGCCCCAAAATCCCAATTTTGCCATGAAAATCTCAATTTTGCCACCAAATCCTCTCAAAATCCTAAATTTCAGCTAAATATTCCAATTTTCCACCAGATATCCCCCAAAATCCCAATTTTTCCACCAAATATCCCTCACAGAAATCCCAGTTTTTCCAAATTCCCCCTCAAAATCCCAATTTTACTGCCAAATCTTCACCATACTCCAAATTTCACAAACTAAGTCCTTCAAAATCCCAGTTCTCCTGCAAAATAACCACCCCAAATCCCACTTTTCCCTGCTAGGATGTTTGAGGACCCCTTGGTGGCAACCATCCCAGCATCACCCCCATCCCCTACCAAAGTGGCTCCGTGTCCTCTCGGCACATCCAGATCAGCTCCAGCTTCCACCAGCTGCCGGATCTCCACCATCATCTCCCTCTCGGTGGCCCCCCGAGCCTCCTCGATCTTCTCCTGGGTAATTCCTGGTGACAACGAGGGGGACACACCGGGGGTGTCCCACCAGGTCCTCACTGTCACCGCGGTGCCGGTGTCGGTCGGGGTGGTGCTGCTCACCCTGCTCGGCCATGGCGCTCTCCAGGCAGTCCAGGGTCACCTCGTCCTCGCAGAGGTCATAGGGCATGTTGCCGTCGGAGTTGGTGGCCAGAAGGTCAGCACCACTGGGGGTGGGGACAAGGAGAGGTGGGTCAGGGTCACCATAAGGTCCCCACTGGTGGCCCCGGCCGCCCCCCCAGTCACCGTTGGATGAGGAGCTGGACCAGGCGGAGGTGGCCGCAGGTGGCAGCGGCGTGCAGCGGGGTCCAGAGCTCGCTGTCGCGGGCGTTGACGTCGGCGCCGGCATCCAGCAGCACGGGCACCACTGCGCCCGCGTCGTCAATGCAGCACTGGGCAGCGAGAACCAGCGGAGGTTACTGGGAGGGACTGGGAGAGGGAAAGCGTCCCCAGGAGCTTACCCCATGGGGATGGGTCTGGGCATTGGCACTGGGAGAACCGGGGGTGGCCAACTCGGGGGAGCTGCACTGGGTTGGTGTCAGCACTGGTGCCATGCCATGGCTTCACTGAGCTGGCACCGGCACCAGCTCCATGCCAGGGCTTCACTGCTGTGACACCAGCACCAGGTCCATGCCAGGGCTTTACTGGGCCAGTGCTGACACTATGCCAGGACTTAACCGTCTGGCACCGGCACTGTGTGGGGTCTATATAAGGCTGGCATTGGCAGCATGCCAGGGCTTCACTGGGCTGGGACTGGAACCAGTTCCATGACAAAGCTTAATTGGAGTGGCACCAGTGCCGTCCCACAGCTTCACCAAACTAGCACTGGCTCCACATCAGGGCTTCACCAGGCTGGTACAAGCACCAGCTCCATGCCAGTGCTTTACTGGGCCACCATTGGCACCATGTCAGGGTTTTACCATCCAGCGCTGGCACCATGCCAGGAGTTTAATATGCTAGCATCGGCACCATGCCAGGCTTTATCAGGCTGGCACTGGCACCAGCTCCTTTACAGGGCTTCACTGGGCTGGCACTGGAACCAGTTCCATGCCAGAACTTAACTGGAGTGGCACCAGCACCATGCCAGAGCTTAACTGGACCAATACCAGCTCCATGCCAGGGCTTTGTTGAGCCAGCACTGGAACCAGTCCCATGCCAGGGCTTCACCAAGCCAGCACCAGCTCCATGTTGGAGCTTCACCAAGCCAGCACTAGCACCAATTCCACGCCATACTGGTGCCCTACTGGTGTGCCCTTACCTGGTGCAAGGCTGTGAGGCCATCCTCGTTGCAGAGGTCAGGGCTGATCCCACTGGCCAGGAAGTGCCGGACTGTGAAGGAAGGAGAGGTGGTTAACCAGGATCCTTGGAGCATCCCACCAGGGTGTAAGCAGCACCTTGGAGCATCCCATGCGAATTAAATAACAACCCAGGAGCATCCCACCAGGATTTAGCCACCACTTTGGATTTGGCACTGACAAACGCTCTAGCACCAAGTCCAAGGGGCTGGGTGGTTTTGGAGGGATATTTGGCAGGAAAATTGGGATTTGTGGGGATATTTGGTGGCAAAAATAGGATTTGGGTGGGTATTTGGCAGGAAAATTGGGATTTTGGAGGATGGTTGGTGGAAAATTGGGATATTGAGGCGTATTTGGTGGAAAGTTGGGATTTTGAGCAGATATTTGGCAGAAAGTTGGGATTTTGAGGGGATACTTGGTGGCACAATAGGGATTGGGGTGATATTTGGGGGGCAGGAAGATTGGGGTTTTTTGGGGGAGCTATTTGGTATCAAAATTGGAATTTTGGGGGCTTTTTGGCAGGAAAACTGGGATTTTGGCAACAAAATTTGGTGGCAAAATTGGGATTTGGGAGGGGACAATGGGAAAATGGGAATTTTCATCTTGAAAAATTCCCCATTTGGCAAAGTTTTAAGGGTTTTGAGGTCCCACCAGCACCCAGCCCCAGCACCCACCTTCCTCAGCATCATGCCGGGCAGCAGCTTCCAGCAGCTGGACACTGGCAGGGAATGTCACCCTTTTGGTGTTGCCATCACTCTTCCTCCTCCTCTTCTTCCTATCAGCTCCCACCTTGGATCCCTGTGGCTCCTTCTCAGCCTGGGCCCATTTTTTGAGCTGCTGGGCTCGGCGCTTCTGGGCATGTTTCAGCCTCTCCGGGGTGCTGAGCCGAGCCACCGCTGGCATCTCTGCCACCAGCTCTGGGTGCTCCGCCATGGCCAGGGATTTGGCCAAAGGATGGAGCCAATCCCACTGGGAATGGAGTATAGAGTTGCCAGCTCTTCCACCAGCATCACCCCCCTGGGCAAAAGGGGGAGGTTTATTCCTGTATCCCAAAGCTTTGCCGTGGCGGCACCGCCAGTTCCACAGACTGGGGTGGGTGTTTCAGAATCATCTCCCGTGGTTCCAACTCCTGGTGTTTTCCAACCCTAAAAATCCCTCCCCAAAAGGGTGGGTGGAGTGCTTGGTTATGCCACAGAGGGGCTGACCCCGTCCTGGCAGCTCGGAGTGCGATGGATCCGCTCGGCAACGCTGGATCTGAAGCCAGGGAGGAACGTGGCTGGTGAAACACCTTCAGACTGATCCCTGATGTCTGTTTGCTGCCGAATTATCCCGAGGAGTGGCTGCCTTCCCACTTTCTGGAAGTGTTTCCTGGTCATTCAGCAGCCAGAACCGCTCCGGAGGCACCAAGGAGCCGATAATCCGGCTGGGAATGCTGCCGGAACAGCAGCAGGTTGTTGGGATGAGGCTTTGCCTTGTCGTGGTTGTGGTGAGATGAGCTTGGAGCAGCCAAAATCCTGATGGGAAAAGGCAAATGGTTGAGAGAAGAGGAGAAACTCGGCCCAGGCAAAGGGATCCCGGCACAGCCCGGTAACTGCCGGTTGGATACGGTGAAACCCGGAGAACCTCGCCCCTGACGCCGGCATCGCCCGGCGGGCAGGGCGGGCCGGGCAGGAAAGGGCAGATTCCGGCAGAGCTGCGCTTCCCAAAGCCGCCTCCGAGGGCGAGCGGCCGCGATTCCAGCGGGCAAAGTCCAGCAGCAACATTCCTGCACCTTAATCCCCGCTGTAAATCCCCAAGGAACGCCGGCCGGGCCGAAGCCGACGGCAAATCCGCGGTGGGATTGCAGGAAAAGGGGCCACCGGGACGCTGGGATCGGTTTGGGAATCCCACCGACCGTGGTTTGGCTGAGAATAGGTCGTGGAAAAGGTGGGAAAGTGGAGCGGGCACCTCCAGCCCCTGGATTTGGCAGGAATTTACCCCCAAATTGCCCAAATGCCCCCCCAGATAGCTACCAAAATACATCCGAAATCTCCCAAAATGCATCAAATAGCCTACAAAAGTCCCTCAAACACCCTCAAAATCACCCACACATGCCAAAAATTCCCCAAAACATGCCCCAAATCCCCAACAATCCACCCAAAGACCCCAAAAATCTGACAAAACACCCCAAATGTCCCTCAGCCCAAATATCCCCCAAATACACCAAATATCCCCTCAAAATCACTCCACACCCCCCCAAAATCAGATGCACACCCCAAAATTCTCTCAAATCACCAAAAATCCACCCAAAGACCCCCCAAAATCTGCCCAAATGCCCCAAATACTCCTCAAAAGTCCCCCCAACACCTCCAAAAACACAGACATGCCGAAAATCTCCCAAAACACTCAGAAAAACCCTCAAAAATCCCCCAAACATGCCACTTTTCACCCCAAATTTCCCTCCCAAACACTCCCAAAATGTCACAAATATCCCACCAATACCTCCCAAATCCCCCCGAATCCTCTAAATATCCCCCTGACCACCCCAAATTTCCCCATTAACATTGCAAATAGCCCCCAAAATGCCCCAAAGAGCGTCCTAAGTGCCCTAAATATTGCCCTAGGCACCCCAAATATGCCCCAAAAGATGCCAGATAACTCCCAGCCCCTCCAATGCCACCCAAAATGTCACAAATGTCTCATAAACACCCCTCAAAATCCTCCAAATATCCTTGAAAGACTCCAGATATTCCCCCAAATATCTCCCAAACTCCAAAAATATCCCCCAAACACCCCAAATTTTCACCAAAATGCTCCATATTTCCCCCCAACCACCCCAAATATCCCTCAAACACCCCAATATCCCCCAACCCCACCCAAAGGTCCCCCCATATCACCAGGACCTGGATGAGCCTGTCCCCAAGGTCTCCCCACCAGAAAAGGCCCTCATGGTGTCCCCCTAGAAAGGGACCCTCCCTCCCAGCCCAGGGGCCGGTCCCCAGGTTCCCCTTGAGAGGATCCCCATGTCCCCATGCCCTGAGCAGGGGTATCCCTGGATTTCCCCCTGCAAAGACATACATGTCCCCATATTCCAAGGCGGACCCCATAGTGCTAGGCTTGTCTTCAAGGGAACACCCAAGCTCCCAAGTCCTACGGGCTGGGGGGAGCCATGACCAAGCCTCCTACTTAGGGGACCCCCACATCTGGGGAGGGGGAAACTCATTCCCCCAAGTGGCCTCTCCTGGCTTCCAAAGGGCCCTCCTGGTCTCAAGCCTGGCCCCACAGCACCCCCAAAGCCCCAGTTCCTGTCCCCAGCCGCACCCCCAAAGGGACCTCCATGTCCCCAGGTGACCTCACGGCCCCCAAAAGGACCCACTTAGCCCCAGGCTTGGCCCCAAGGTCCCTCCCCGGCCTCAGTTCCTGCCCCAAGACTCCCCAGCCCGTATGGGCCTGTCCTGGAGGCTATCACCACGCCGGTTCTTCTCCCATGGGGACCCCACCCCAGCCGCGACTCTGGCCACAGGACCCACCCCTGGCTCCGATTCCCACTCCATAGGGTCCTCCGCAGGCCCGACCCTGCCCCCAGAAACACGTCCAGGCACCGGTTTCTGTCCCCAAGCCCAACCGAAGCCCATGTAGGCCTGTCCCGGGTGGTCCCCCCACCCCGGCTCCCGTCCCATGGAGCCCCCTCAACAACTTTGTCCACAGGACCCCCCTCGGGCCCGGTTCCTGCCACCAAGACCACCCCCAGCCCGCGTGGGCCTGTCCCGGGGGGTCCCCGCGCTCGACTTCCTGTACCATGGGAACCCTCCCCCAGACCCGACCCTGTCCCCAGAGACCACCCCAGTCTCCATTCCCAGTTGCCGGCCTCCCCCGACCCCATACCTGCCGGTATCGGGGCCGCGGCCTTGCCCGTTCCTGCCGCTGCCCGGGGCGGAGCCGCCGCTGCCGCTCTCCATGGCAACGGATGACACTTCCGGTTGATACCGGAAATTAGCCTGTCCAGGACCGGAAGAAGGCGGGCGGGTTCTGAGGCGCCATCTTGGGAGTGGCGCCGGCGGTAGGAGGGAGGAGCCGCTCACAAGATGGCGGCGGGCAGTGTAGGATGCGGTGATGCCCTCTGGCGGGCGGAGGAGGGAAAGTCATCCTGAGTTCATTTTCACCTCTTCGACTGCCCCCAAATCCTGTCCCTGTGCCCCCCGCTACCCAGGCTGGAGTCCCCAAGCACTGTTCCCGTGTCCCTGCTGTGGGCTGTGGGAGTGAGCAGTCGGGATCTGGGGACGAGGACACGGGACCAGGAGTTGCAGACACGGGGAGAAGGGGTGGGGACACGGCACAGAGGGTGGGAACAAGGGACAGGAGGTGGGGACAAGGCGCAGCGACATGGGGACAAGGGGGTGGAGACGTGGATCCCCATGTGTCCCGTGTTCCCTTCACGAGTCCCTGTCCCCTCCATGTGTCCCCATGTCTCCTCTGCATGTGTCCCTGTCCCCCCTAAGTGTCCCGTGTCGTCGCTATGTGCAAGGCAGTGATCCCAGTGTTCCCAGTACAGCCCAGTCCTGCCAGCGCTGCGCGGCTGCCAGCACGGTGCAGCCCCAATATAACCCAGTTCGCCCCAGCACTGCAGTCCAGCATTCCCAGCTGCAGTCCAGCACTCCCAGCACTGCAGACCAGCATTCCCAGCTGCAGTCCAGCACTCCCAAAACTGCAGTCCAGCATTCCCAGCACTGCAGACCAGCATTCCCAGCTGCAGTCCAGCACTCCCAGCTGCAGTCCAGCACTGCAGTCCAGCACTCCCAGCACTGTAGTCCAGCACTCCCAGTACAGCCCAGTGGCCCCGGCATGGCTCCCTGGCACACCAGCGTTACCCACTCCACCCTGATCCCTAATCTCAGTCGCTCCTCGGCTCGGCTCAGTTAAACTCGGCCGGGCTGGCTGTTTCCGCCCCCCCTCGGCTCTCCCCGTCGGGTCCCCGCAGGGCAGCGACACGAAGGCGCCGGGACCGGGACCCCCCGGGGCGGGTGGGGGCTGGGAATAAACTGGTCCTAGGACAGGTGGGATACTGGTCTGTGCCCCCAGGGCTCCCAGGACTCCCAGTCAGTTCCACCTCCCATCTGTTTCCAGTGGCCCCATTGGCCCCCAGAGCAGTCTCACACTCCCCGCCCCAGCCTGTAGGACCACCAGTGCTCCCAGTGCCACCACCCCCAATCCCAGTGCTCCCAGTCCTGCAGCTCGTCTGTCGCCAGCACCGTCACCCCCAGTGCCATTACCCCAAGTCCCAGTGCTCCCAGTCCCCATACGCCCAGTTCCCGTGCTCCCAGTCCCATCACCCCAGCCCCACCACCCCGATCCCAGTGCTCCCAGTCCCATCCCCCTCCCTATTCCCATTTCCTCCCAGTGTCGCCAGTGCCTTTGTTGTGTAAAGTCCCCGAAGTCGCCAGCTCGGCTCCGGCGTCGCCCCGGGGTGGGGAACACAGGACACCGGGAGGGGGGGTGACAAAGGGGACAAAGGTGAGAAAGGTGACAAAGGTGCCGGTCCCCGGTCACTGGTGTCACCACCTGCTTTTATTGGGGAGGGAGCAACGTCACCATGGGGGGGTGATAAGGACATTGGGGGTGGCAGGGGCACGGGGGACACCCAGCGGTGTCATCATGGAGGGGGTGATAGGGACACTGCGGGGGTGACAGGGGCAAGGGGACACGACAAAGTGGTGTGAGCACGGTGACTGGGGGGGAACAGGAAGAGTGAGTGGTGACAATGGTGTCACCGTGGGGGGTTAGAGGGACACGGGGGCCACACACAGTGGTCACTTCGGGGGGTGAGAGGGGCACGCGGGGGACAGACACAATGGCGTCACCCTGCCATAGGGGTGATAGGGACACTGGGGGGGGGTGACAGTGGTGTCCCCGTGGGGAGACGACACATTGGGGGTGTGCTGGGGAGGGGGGAAGGTGACAGTGACCTTGTAAGGGATGGGGGTGAGGGGCAACAGGGCTGACATGAGGTGGGTTTTTGGGTCCGGGGGTAGGGGAGGCTCAAGGTGATTTCTGGGTGCTCATGGGTGCAGCCCCCCCATCCTTCCCAGTAATACTGGGACACCCCCCCCAGTTTAATTCGTGGGGGTGTCACCCATGAAGGGCAGGGGCCACAATGTCCCCAGGGTGACTCAGCCAAACATCAAAGATGCTTTTGTTGGGAGGGGGCATAGTTTGGGTCCCCCCTCCCCCCAGTTCTGAATCTGAGGATGGGGGTTTGCTGGGAAGGGGTCTTGGGGGTGGTCCAGAACTGGGGGGGGTCAAAACCCCCCAGTGAAAAGCGAGGAAAGGAGGGGAGGCACTGGGGGGGGCCACAGCATTGGGGGCCACACTGGTGCTGTAGGAAGTGGGGAGCTGCCCCCACAATAGGGGGGGGACACTGGTTTGGGAAGCCCCCTTGGAGTTACAACTGGTGGAACTGGACCCTCCTACAGGGGGAGGGGGTCGCCAAGGTGGGGTAGGGAGGTGAAGGATGGGTGTAGACCCCCATAAATTACCCCCGGGAGGAGGATCCTCAGGTGATGATTTTGAGGGGGGGGCTTCAATTTGGGGATCCCCCTTGGGATTGCCACTGGGAGAATTGGACCCCTCCGTAGCAGGGGGTAGCCAGGGGGGGGTAGGGAGGTGAAGGATGGGTGTGGACCCCCATAAATTACCCCCGGGGGTTTGGTCTTCAGGTGATGCTGACGGTGGGGGGGATGTCCCTAATTTCCCTCCCCGCTCTGAAAAATCCCCCAGTAAGGAAGCGATGGAGAAAGGTGGTGGAGGTTGAGGCGGGGGAGAGGATGAATTTAAAGGGTTGGGGGAAGGTTTGGGAAGGTCGGGGCGGGATTTAAACGTTTGCGGGGGGTAAGGACACCCCCGAAGAACAAACGGAGCCAAATCCCGGGCGAAAAAAGTGTCGTCCCCCCGCGCCACGGCCGTGTTTTGGATGCGCAGGGCGGCGGGGGGGATGCGGCTCACGTCCACCGTCCAGTAATTGCCCTTGGCTTTGGGCTTGCTTGGGTCCTTCAGCACCTACCCCGGGGGGAAACAGAAAATTAAGGACACACACCCCTCCCCTCCCCCCCGTTAGTGCCACAACCCCTTCGCGGGGGTAATCAGACCCCTTTTTTTTAGACTAAGACTCCCCCCAAATTCAGCTGCAGCGTTAAGGTATGGGGGTGGTGCAGAGTGGAATCTTTCCTCTCCTCTTCTCTTAAAAATGGTCCCTCGGAGGGGGGGGAAAGGAGGCACCCAGGGGATCTCCCCCTCAAAGTGGGACCGACAGCCCCCCCGCCAGATTTTGGGCCCCCCACAAAGCACTCGACTCACCCCAGGGATCGGCAGGCCACCCCCCATTCCCATCACCCCCAGTCCCACTGCTTCCAGTTCTATCCCCCCAATCCCGTCATCCCCAATCCCAGTGCTCCTAGTGCCACGCCCACCTTGTCCCCAGTCCCATCCCTCCCAGTCCCACCCCAGGGTCCCCAGTTTTGCTGTGCCCCCCTGCTAACCCACTGCCCCCCCGCCGTGTCCTGTGCCCTCTTCCCCAGCTCCCCCCTGAACCCAAGGAGGCCCCCACACACACCCAGTACCCTCAAGTACCTCCCCATCCCTATGAACCCGCCAAGGGTATCCCCCACCTCCTTCCAGACCCCCCCCAGACCCTTTTACCCCAAGGACCCCTCCCATTCTCTTTCCCCCCAGTACCTCCCGAATCCCCTTTCCCATCCCCATTCCCCCTCCCCCCCGTTCCCCACCTTCAAAGATCCCCACCTCAAAGGACCCCCCCCCACACTGAGAGACCCTCCTATCTTTTGCCCCTCCCCAATCTTAGAGACCCCCCCAGACCCAAAAAGACCCCCCACACACCTTGGCAAAACAGGGGTTACAGGAGAGGTTGTGCCTCACCGAGTCCTTCCAGCCCTGGTACCTCCCCCCAAAAAAGGGGAAGAGGCTGCTGAGCTCCTGGATGATCTGGGGGGCGGGGTCGGAATTGATTTTGGGGGGAGTCACCCCCTAAATACCCCCCAATCTTCCCCCCAAACAACCCCAAAAAGCCCCTACCCCAAGGATTTCCCCGTTAAACCCCTCGGAGGGCTCCCAAATTGATCCCCCTCCCCGCAATTTTAAATGGGAGGCTACGACCCTCCCCCCAACCCCTCCATCGTGGGGAGGGGGGTCCCAAAATTAAAGCTGGGGGGAAGGGAGGTGATCCGACAGACGACAGAGGCGACAGAGCGACAGACCCCCCGGCGCCTCTCAGCTGGTCCCCCGCAGGGATATTTGCATCAGCACCAAATTCCCCCCCCCCCTGCCAGGGGGTCCTGGAAGGGTTCCAGAGGGGGCTTGGGGGGTCCAGGGGAGGTCCCAGAGGGGGTGATGGGGAGAAGGGGGTCGCGGATGAGGTCTGGGGGTGTCTCATGTGAGCTCGTGGGGAGGAAGGGTCCCGGGGGGGTCCCTGTGTGGGGCTCCCGGGGAAGGTGCTGGGGGGTGATTGGGAGGGGATGCCGGGAGGGATCTTAGTGGGGGGGTCCCAGGGAGGGTGGTGGGGTCAGAGTCCCGAGGAGATTATGGGGGGTCCTGTGGAAGTGTCCAGAGGCGGGGGGGGGGGGAGGGGGAGGATCCCAGGGGGAGCTTGTGGGGAGAAGGGGTCCTGAGTGTGGGGGGTTGTGGGTCTCGGAGTAGCGGGGTCCTAGGGGAGGTTTTGGGCTGGGGGGTCCTGGAGGTGTGGGGGGTGTTCTGAGGAGGAGTTGTCCCGGGGGGGAGGGGATAGGGTCCCAGCAGGAAAAGTAGGAACTGGGGGAAGGGAGAGTCTTAATTTGAAGGTTCCCGTTGGCCCGGGGTTGGGGGGGTGGGTCCCCCACGGAGTCGTGGAGGTGGGGGGTTCCCGGTACCTGGGCGAGCTTGAGCCGCTGTCCCGGTGCTGCCCGGATAACGAGGGCGATGAGGGCCAGGTAGGAGTACGGGGGCTTCGGGTGCCGCCGGTAGCGTTGGGCGGGGGGGCGGGACCCCCGTCGGGACCCCAACCCCCGCGACCCCCCTCCAGGACCCCCCCCTCGGGATCCCCCCACTCGGGGGGGGTCTGAAGCTGAGCCCCGAGGTGCTGGAGGAGGAAGAGGAGGAGGTGGTGGTGGTGCTGGTGGCATGGCCTGGGGCGGGGGGGGGATGGACTGGGAGCACTGGGGAGGGGCTGGGATGGACTGGGAGCACTGGGGAGGGGCTGGGGTGGGGTGGGATGGGGCTAGGATGGGGACGGGACAAACTGGGATGGGCTGGGATGGAGATGGGATGAACTGGAGTGGGCTGGGGTAGAAGAGCTGGAATGAGGATAGGACAAACTGAGATGGGCTGGGACGGGGCTAGGATGAACTGGAATGGAGCTGGGATGGACTGGGGTGGGAGGGATGGGCATGGAACAGGAGTGGGATGGGTTGAACTGGGGTGGGAGACATGGGATGGAGCTAGGATGGAGCTGAGATTAGCTGGAGCGGGCTGGGATGAACTGGGGTGCGAGGGATGGACTGGAATAAAATGGAATAAGGCTGGGGATGAACTGGACTGAGTGGGATGGGATAAACTGGGATGGGGTGGGGTAGAATGGAATGGATGGGGTGAGATGTGGCTGAAGTGAACTGGGATGGAGCTAGGATGGGTCTAGGCTAAACTGGGATTGGTCTGAGCTGAACTGAGCTGCACTGAGCAGCCCTTGACCTGCGTGACCCTTCCCAAGCTCAAGTTCAAATTCCCCTTCCCACTGGCTCGGGGCCACCGCAAGCAGCAGTCCGGACTGGGAGGTACTGAGAGTTATGGACACCGCTCCCGCGGGCCCGCCTTAACCCTAGACCACGCCCTTGTCACGCCTACTCACCAGGTGACCACGCCCCTATTCAAATTTTCGACGGGCTGGCCCTTTTCCCCGCCCACCCCTCCGCGGCCACGCCTCCGCCCAGCTCCTATTCGCGGCCCCGCGCACGTCACCGCCCACTCACCCCTGACCACTCCCCATCCTCTGTCCTATTGGCAGATCCTTACCTTGTCCCCGCCCCTCCCCCGGCTCCGCCCCCGGCCGCCGAGCGCCGGCCGGAAGTGGCGGAGCCGGGAGCGCGGGGACAGGTCCCGGGGGTCGCTCCCGGGCTGTAGCCCTCCCGCTCGGCCTCGGTGTCACCCCCCACCCATGGGTGTTACCGGCTGGGCCTTGTCCCACGCGATGCTGGCCGCTGTCTGCCTGCTCTGTGCCCAGCGGGCCCGGCAGGTCAGTGCTGGGGGGACTGGAGGAGACTGGGGAGTGAATGGCGGGCAACTGCGGACCTGGAACTGGGGCCTGGAACCCAGCAGGGGACCTGGAACTGGCACCCAACTGGGACCTGGGGCTGGGAGTGAGACTTGGCCTGGCACCCAGTGGGGACTTGGGACTGGCACCCAGCTGGGGCCTGGGACTAGGCCTGGTATCCAACTGGGGACCTGGTATCAGGATCAAGCCTGGCACCCAGTGGGGAACTAGGCCTGCACCTGACACCCAGCTGGTTCAATGTCGCCTAGCCAGTCCTGTGTCCCCAGGTGGTCCTGTGCCACCAGGCCAGTCCCCTGTCATCCCTGTACCACCTGCCTATGCCACCATGTTACCTCTGTCCCCTCTCTCTACCAGGTCACCGAGGGCCCAGCCGCTGGTTTCCTTCTGCAGGCCCTGGCAGCTGCCAGTGATGCCCTGGCACCCCTGTGGTCTGTTGTTGTCACCAGGGAAGATGACAATGACCCCGACCCTTTCCCTGGTGCCTGGATCTCGGCTATGTTGGCTCAACCTTTGGTGGCTTTCGGCTTCCATCGCCTCAGTGGTGACCGGGCCACTGCCAACCTGCTGCTGGGAGGTGCCACAGCACTGGCACTTATCACCGCTGTCACCACCAGCACTGGCACCACGCGGGCACCAGCAGAGGGACACTTGATGGCCGCTCATGCTGTCACCTTCCTCACCACCTGCAGCCTCCTCACTCTCGCTGGCCTCACTGGCAATGGCACTGCAGCCTTGGGTGGGCTCTTGGTGGCTGCTGGCAACCAGCTATCAGCACCTGGCACCCAACAAGAGTGGCACCCATGGGTGCTGGCAGCAGGGAATTTGGCACTGGAGAGAGCACTGAGGGTGCAGAAGCTGGGTGTGGAGTGAGCCATGTGGCACTGTATGGCACCATGAGGCGCGTGAGGAGTAAAGTGCCATATGATGATGGTTCTGTACCTGCAGAGTCATTGTGGGTGTGGGTGCCACTGTGGGTGGCACTTCAGCAGGGGTGGTAGCCTCAGGTCCTTAGGGTAGCACTCTGCAGTGGGGAATTCTACCATGGCACCCTAAGGTCCCTGTCATGGCACCCTTTGGTGGGGGACTCTGGCACAGCACCCTGAGGCCCCTGGGATGGCACCATGGGATGGGAGTCCTTTGCATGACACCCTGAGGTCCTTGGCACAACACCCTGAGGTCCTTGGCACAATACCCTGATGTGGGGATTCTTGGTGTGGCACCCTGAGGTTACTGGGGTCCCTGGCACAGTACCCTGGGGTGGGAGTCCCTGCGATGGCACCCAGAGGTCCTTGAGGCGGCATCGGGCTACACCGCCCCGTAGTGGTCTGTACTGGGCCACGCTGGCTTGCGCCCCCCGCTGCTCGTCCCGCCCCTTCTCCCAGACCACGCCTTCTTTAGGCCCCGTTCTCCCATTGGCCCTTACTCGCGGCGTCACACATCCCCCGCCTCTCTGTTTCCCCCCCCTGCCAGGGGCCGGCGCTGGCGTTGAAGTTTGCGACTCCCGGCCCGGCAGGGGGCAGCAGGAGGGAAGAGGGGGGCGTGGCGACGTCGCCGACGTGCTCTCTCATTGGTTACTTCTCCTCCTGTACCTCCTTCCGCGGGCGGTGATTGGTTGTGAGACTGACGGGCCGGGAGGGCGTTTCCGGGGGTAGGTGAGGAGGGAGGGAGAAGAGGGAGGGAAACAAGATGGCGGCGGTGGCGGCGGCGGGGTGAGGTGACGGCGGCGGTGATGATGTCCGGGGCGGAGGAGCGTGAGGCCGGTGGGGGCTCGGCCGCCCCCTCCGCTGCCCTTCCCGGTCCTGCAGCGATAGCAACAGGGGTTTCGGGTGAAGCGGGAGGAGCTGAAGAAGCGGGGGCTTCACTTCTCGGTGGGGCCCGGCCTCACGGTGAGGCGGGAGCCGATCCTGACGCTCCACCGAAGAAACGGTTAAGGGCAGCGGGAACCGGCTCAGGTGGACCTGAGGGGGCGGCGGGTAGCGTGAAGCTGGAGGAGCGGCTCTACTCCGTCTTGTGCTGCACCGTCTGCCTCGACCTGCCCAAGGCCTCGGTCTACCAGGTACGGCCGGGCCCCGGCCCCCCCACCCCCCCCACCCCCCCGGGGCCTTAGCAGCGGCTATCAACACCCATCCCCTGGACCGTGTCATCCCTTCATCGGTCACTGATCCCAAGGGAGGGTCCTGACTTTCCAGGGCCTCTATGATGGCCACCGACACCCCGGCAGGGTCTTACCAGCGGGCACCAACCTTCCCCACCAACCGGGGGCCTTATCGGCGGCAACCGACGCCCCCCCCCCCCAGCCCTGGGTTTCTCTGTCTCTTCATCAGTCACTGACCCTCCTCTTGGTGCTTCCTTTCCCCCTCATCAGACACCGACCACCCCCTCCGGAGCCTCCCTTGATCGGCATTGACTCCACCTCGGGGCCTTACCGCCGGCCACTAACCTCCCCAAGGCCACTTCGTACCCTCATCAGCCACTGAACCCCACCCCGGGGCATTCCCGGTGTGGACTGAGCACTCCCCTGAGGGCCACCTCGTCCCCTTATCAGCCACCAGAATTCCTTCCACCCCGGAGCCTTATCTGTGGTCATCGACACCTCTTCTCGCTCACCCCAGGGAGGAAACTGGCGGTCCCAGTTTATCCCAGTGTCTCCCCTTCCCAGTTTATCCCACTTTGTGCCACTCTAGGGAGGTGATTCCTCTACCCACATTTGCGCGGGGAGGGGAGGGTTAGCACCTGCTCCACCGGCAGCGCTCCCCCGCTCCCAGCAGCACCAGTTGGCCCCCAGTACTGGCACTGGTAGTTTGGTGTTCCACTGGCGGAGCCCCCCCCACTCCCAGCAGCACCAGTTGGCCTCCGTTTCGGTACCAGCACAACCACAGGGCTCAACCCTTCGGTGCTGTTCCGACTTTCCCAGTCCCACCAGTACTGGTGCTGGCACAACTGGTGTGGGGGCCGCACCCCTGCTCCATTTTGGGGGCGGGGGTCCTTAAGATGGCCGCTGGTGTGGGGCCGGCGCCGGTGAGGGCTCGGCACCGCCAAACCGGCTCTGTGTAGCCTTCGTCCTACTCCTCTTCCTCCGCCCTCCCTCCCTCCTTTCCGCCGGCACTTGGCCCCCTCTAATTAGCGCTGACGAAGGGGTGATTAAAACCGGGAGCGGCCCGGCAGCGCCGGGAACTCACCGGGAGTGTGAGCTGGAATCCTGCAGGATGTGTTTAGCCGGGATTGAGCCCAGTGGGGGATAATGGGACCAGTTTAACTCCGGGTGCTCGTCGCAGCAGAGCCAGCACTGCTTCCCGGTGATGCTTCGGCACTGGTTCTGTCGCCAGCATGGGGGCGATCCCGGCCCCATGTGGATCTGGACCCGTGGCTGGTCCTGGCTGAGCAGATCCACGCTAATCCCTGCGCTACGCTCTGGCCCTTCCCATCCCGCTGGAGGATTAAAGCTTTTCCCAGTAATCCCGACAACTGGAATTTAGGGGGTGCCCCTCCTCCCTGCCCTGGTGTGCCATGAGCCACTGGAGGTGACACTGTTCCAACCTGGAGCACTCCAGCTTCCCGGTGGATTCCAGGAAAGGGTTTTCACCCCTGGGTCCTGAATCCACTGGCGGGATCTTCTGGATCCATGCCTCAAATGGTCCCGGTTTTACCCTGACCTCCTCTGGCCTCTCCCAGTGGATTTGGTGCTGCCTTCACCAGGATCACCCACAGCCATGAAAGCACCAAAGCTTGTGGAGCTGCTCATTCCTTCTGGATTTTGGGATGGCATCACCACATTCTATACTCCATTTGGGGGTGATCTTGGCTCCACCAAACTTCTTGGCATCAGTGTGGCAGCCAGAGAACCTTTGGGATTTGGGGGGATGCAGGGAATTGGGGGACACGTTTTCCCTCCTGTTTTGGTGGAATTCTCCTTGTTCCCTGCTACTAGATGCACTTGGGAAGCTCCCTTCTCTCTGGGGCTGGTTTTGGTTGCACCAAATCCTTTGGTGGTGGAGGAAGCAGTGGGACAGGGATGGCAGTAGGATGGAGCTTCCAATGGGACTGCTCAAAAGGAGGAAGAGGAAGGTTGGGATGAAGCTGGGATGAGGTAATCAAGGTCAAGATGGGCTTGACCACAGGCATCTGTGTGTTGAGGTGGATCTCTGGAACTTTGGTGTTGGAAGCAGCAGCAGGATGGGGATAGCAGCAGGATAGGAATTCCCATGGGATGGCTGGAAAGGAAGAAGAGGGAGGTTGGGCTGAAGCTGGGCTGAGGTAGACGAGGTCAAGATGGGCTCGAGCTGAGGGATCCACGTGTCGAGGTGTTTGTTTGGAGAGAGCTTGGAAGCCGCGGTGTGTGCCTGCTGGCGTTGGTGGGTCCAAAGCCCACCTTGGCGGGGTTGGGGTTGCGGCGGCACTGGCTCCAATGGGTTTCTGTTCCCTCCTCTCCAGTGCACCAACGGGCACCTGATGTGTGCCGGGTGCTTCATCCACCTGCTGGCGGACGCACGGCTGAAGGAGGAGCAGGCCACCTGCCCCAACTGCCGCTGCGAGATCAGCAAGAGCCTCTGCTGCCGCAACCTGGCCGTGGAGAAGGCTGTCAGCGAGCTGCCCTCCGAGTGCGGCTTCTGCATGCAGCAGTTCCCCAGGTCCCTGCTGGAGCGCCACCAGAAAGAGGAATGTCAGGACAGGTAAAGAGCTTCGGGTGAAGGATGGACGTTCCTGCTGGGTTTGGAAAGAGAAGGTGGCACCAGCATTGGGGACGTCTCTGCTGCTGTTTGTGTTGGGAGGCCACCACTGATGCTAAACCATGGCCCTCAGCACCACATCTCCACAGCTTGGAAACCCTTCCGGGATGGGGACTCTACCACTGCCCTGGACAGCCTGGGCCTGGGCTAGACAAGCCTTGAGGGGCAGAAATTGTTCCTCATGGCCAACCTGAACCTCCCCTGGTGTAACTTGAGGCTGTTTTCTCTTGGCTCAATGCTTGAGAGAAGGGACCAACCCCCACCTGGCTCCAGCCTCCTTTCAGGGAGTTGTAGAGAGCCAGATGGTCTCCCCTCAGCCTCCTTTGCTCCAGACCAAACTCTTTCAATTCTCTCAGCTGCTCCTCACAAGTTCTCCAGACCCTTCTCCAGCTTTGTTGCCCTTCTCTGGGATACCTCCAGCCCCTCAAGATCCTTTCTGGAGTGAGTGCCCCAGAACTGACCCCAGGACTCCTGGGGGAGGTCTCCCCATTCCAGGGGGACCATCCCTGCCCTGCTTCTACTGGCTACATTCTGGCTCTCTTCAACTGCCTGACAGGAGGTTGGAGCCGGGTGGGGCTGAGGTCTCTTCTCCTGACTGTTGGGCCAGGAGGAACGAGCTTCATGTTGCACCAGTGGAGGTTCAGGTTGGCCATGAGGAACAGTTTCGGCCACTGAGGGTTGGCCAGGCTGGGCCCAGAACAGTGTTTTGAGTCCTCATCCCTGGAGGGATTTCAGATCTGTGGAGATGTGGCACTGACTGCCATGGTTTGGTGGTGCCCTGGCAGTGCTGGATCTGTGGTTGCACTCCATGAACTTGAAGGTCTCTTCCAACCAATTCCATGGTTTAATGGTGAGACCTTGGCCCAGGCTGCTCAGAGAGGTGGTAGATGTCCCATTGCTGGAACTGTTCCATATGAGGTTGGTTGTGGCTCTGACCAACCTGCTCTAGTTGCAGGTGTCCCTGCTGACTGCAGTGGGATTGGGTGAGATGACCTTTAAAGGTCCCTCCAACCCAAACCATGCCATGATTCTCTGATTTGCTGGCTCCAAATTCACCAGGTGAGACCACGTGGCACCAGGAGTAACCAAGAGACACAAGGAGTGAGTTTTGGCCCATCCCTCCTGCCAGGACAACCAGATCTGTGGTGTTTCCCTGGTAGTGTCACGATCTGGTGAACTCTGAGGGCTGTTTTCTCCTTCCCCAGGGTGACCCAGTGCAAATACAAGCGGATTGGGTGCCCCTGGCAAGGTCCTTACCATGAGCTGTCAGTGCACGAAGCCGAGTGCACCCACCCCACCAAAACTGGCAATGAGCTGATGGAGATCTTGGACGAGATGGACCAAACCAGGAAAAAGGAAATGCAGCTCTACAACAGCATCTTCAGCCTGCTCAGCTTCGAGAAGATTGGCTACACAGGTACCGCCCTCACCGGCTCCTTTGCCCCTTCCCACGCTGCCAGAAGCCTGGCTTTGGGCTCCCATGGTGGAGTTTGGGTTCCACCATGCTGAACTTCTGGTTGGAGGCCTCACCGAGGGTTCAAAACCAAAGCCACTGTCTTGTGGTGTATTAGCTAGCGCCGGCAAAGCAGCGCTGCCACCTTCCTTTGCCAAAAGGTTTTACCAAGCTCTTGTCCAGCTCAGCCTTTCCTGTGCCACAGCGCTTGTGTTGGTGGCATGGGGGTTGTTGGCATGGTGGTGGTTGTGGTGGTGCTGTGGTGGTTTGCTTGGTGCCACCATGATTGGTGGTGTTGTGGTGGTGGCATTGGTGCCATGGTGGCTGCTGGTGGTGTTAGTGCTGTGGTGGTTTTCTTGGTGCCACCATGGTTGTGGTGTTAATGCCATGGTGGTTGGCGTGGTGTTTGTGACGGTGCTGTGACAGTTTTGTTGGTGACATCGGTGCTGCAGTGGTTATGGTGGTGCCATGATGGCTGGTGGTGCCGTGGTGGCTGTTGGCACCATGATTTGGCTGGTATGTGTGTGGAAAGCCCAGTTGGAGCTGCCAGGTAAGCCAGAGCTCATCCTAGTACACTGAGGCTACAGGCATGCCTGGAACCATCACCAGAGACTGGATTTGGCTCAAAATGCCAAACTGGTGGTAAATGGGGACTGGAACTGGAAGGGTTTTCTCTGCTCTGGGTGGAGGCACTGGGAGGGCACCACTGCAGTGCCAGGCTACGTCTGGCTCCAGTATCACTGTCGCGGTCAGGGATCTGGTGACAGCAGCTCCAACTGTTTAGCGGCTGGCTTGTGCCAGGCAGCTTGGCAGTGCTCCAGACTCTGAGTCCAGCATGCCAGGGCTCAGTACTGGTTAAACTGGGTACCTCAGTGCCCAGCTCCTCCCTAAACCGAGCTGTGTCACTGGGCGTCATGCCCTGTGGTGGTGCTTCACCACGCTGCTTTGGAGCCTGATCCCAATAAATTCTGCCCTGCCACCAAAACTCTGTCTGTCTGTCCCATCGCACTGTCAGATGCTGGCAAAGCTTTCTGGCAACTGGTGGTGGTTGTTGGCACACCATAGGGCACTGGCAAAGCCTTTTGGCAACTGATGGTGGCTGCAAGTCACCACAGTAGCTGGAAAAGCCCTTTGGCAGATAGTGGTGGTTGCTGGCCACGCTGCAGGTGACTGGTAAAACCTTTTGGCATCCAGTGGCTGGGAGTTGCCCCTCTTGGCACCGTCTCCCATCGCCAGGTGGTCGTGTCACCTTGCTGAGCTGAGTCATGGCACTTTGGAGTGGTGGTGTTGGGTGTTTAAGAAAAGCTTGGATGAGGAACTCAGTGCCGTGGCCTGGTTGATTAGATAGGGTTGGGTGATCGGTTGGACTTGATGATCTTGGAGGTCTCTTCCAACCTGTTTGATTCTGATTCTGACTTCGGTGGTGCTGACAGTAAGAAAGAACCAGAGGGGACCACGGGGGGCTTCTCCTTGCCCGAATCTGCCCATTTTTGTGGTGTGTTGTGTTTTGTTTTGTTTTTTTGGTTTTGTGTGCGTGTGTCTCACGCTGCAGAGGCGCAGTTCCGCCCGTACCGCACTGACGACTTCATCACGCGGCTGTACTACGAGACGCCGCGGCTGACCGTCCTCAACCAGACCTGGGTGCTGAAGGCGCGGGTCAACGACTCGGAGCGCAACCCCAACCTCTCCTGCAAGCGCACGCTCTCCTTCCAGCTCATCCTCAAGAGCAAAGTCAACGCCCCCTTGGAATGTTCTTTCCTCCTCTTGGAAGGACCCTACGATGACGTCCAGATCCGCCCCGTCATCTACCATTTCATCTTCAGCAACGAGAGCAACGAGACCGACTACATGGCGCTGCCCATCGTCGATTCGGTGGAGTGTAACAAACTGCTGGCGGCCAAAAACATCAACCTCCGCCTTTTTATATTCCAAATCCAAAAATAGGACTCCGATAGAAACCCCCCTCCTCCCCCCCAGCACCCTCCTCCCCCCCTGACTGGTGGATCCTCACTTGGTCCCACAGGGATTGAGAGAACAGGGGACGACCCTTTGAAAAACGGAGGGAAATCTGCATGTGATGGTGATGGCGGCGGCTTCTCCTTCCAGTAACCAACTGCTGGTGGTCACAAAAACATCAATTCTTGGTGTTTTATGTTCCAGATCTAAAAACAGGACTCAGAAATGACCCCCTCCCACCATCGGATCCATCTTTGGTGTTACCAGGATTGATGGAAAAGGGGAAGACCCCCTCAAAATTGAGGGAGATCTGCATGTGATGGTGGCAGCTTCTCCTTCCAGTAACCAACTGCTGGTGGTCACAAAAACATCAATTCTTGGTGTTTTATGTTCCAGATCTAAAAACAGGACTCAGAAATGACCCCTCCCACCATCAGATCCATCTTTGGTGTTATCAGGATTGATGGAAAAGGAGAAGAACCCCTCAGAATGGAGAGGGAAATCTGCATGTGATGGTGATGGCGGTGGCTTCTCCTTCCAGTAACCAACTGCTGGTGGTCAAAACCATCAGTTTTTGGCTTTTTATATTCTGAATCCAAAATCAGGACCTCAAAATGACACCCACCCCGCCATTGGATCCTCCTTTGACATCATCAGGATTGAGGGAAAAGAGGGAAAAACACCTCAAAATTGGAGGGAAATCTGCATGTGACAGCGGTAACCGCAGCTTCTCCTTCCAGTTACTAATGGATAGTGGTCAAAACCCATCAGTTTTTGGCTTTTTATATAATAAATCCAAAAATAGGACTCAAAAATGACCTTCCCACTGTCAGGTCCCCCTTTGTTGCTGCCAGGATTGATGGAAAAGGGAGAGAAATCTGCATGTTAGGATGATGGCGGCTTCTCCTTCCACTAACCAACTGCTGGTGGTCAGAAAGGAAGAATTTTTTGCCTTTTATTTTATTCCAAATCTAAAAACAGGAGTTGAAAACAACTTCCTCTCCACCATGAGATCCTCCCTCGGTGCCACCAGGATTGAGGGAAAAGAGGAAAAATGCTTCAAAAATGGAGGGAAATCTGCATGCGACAGCGGTAACAGCGGCTTCTCCTTCCAGTAACTTAACTGATAGAGGCCAAAACCCATCAATTTTTGGCTTTTTATATAATAAATCTAAAAATAGGACTCAAAAATTAACACCCTTGCTGTCCGGTCCTCCCTTGGTGCCGCTGGGATTGAGGGAAAAGGTGGGGGGGAAAAATCACTTCAGGAGGAATCTGCACGGAATGGGGCGACTTCTCCTTCCACTAACCTACTGCTGGAGGCCAAAAAATGTCCATTTTTGGCTTTTTATATTTTAAACCCATAAGAACAGGACAAAACCCCCACTGCTGGACCATCTCCCGCTGCCTCAGCACCACCAGTATTGAGGGAAAGTGGGGAAAACACCTCAAAACTGGAGGGAAATCTGCATGGGATGGTGGCAATGGTGATGGAGGCTTCTCCTTCCAGCATGGTGATGGCACCGGCGGCACTGGGGGAGGCTTTGGGGGGCCCTGAGGGGACGTGGGGGTGTTGGGGCCAGCGGCTCCTGCAGGTGTTTTACTGTTAGAATAAAAGAAAATGGGGAATTTTCCAATTCTTTGGGGGTTTGGGAAGGTTTCAAAATGACTGCCGGGCTGGCAGGGGAAGAGAGCTGCAGTGGCAGCAGGAGAAAGTGTGGCAATGGGGAAGGGGAGAGGTGAGACCTGGGAATAGGGTTTTGGGCAGAACTGGGAGTGGGTAACCAAAACTGGAAGGGGGAAGTTGAAACCAAATTTGGGATTTGATTTTATTTTTTTAACCAAAATTGGAGGGGTTTGTACCCCGAAAATGGGGAAGGATTTAAACAAAGAGGAAAAATGGGAGGGTTTTTAAACCAGAATTGGAGGGGAAGGGGTTTTTAAACCAGAATTTGAAGGGCTCTTTTTAAACCAGAATTGGATTTTTATTTTTATTAAAAAACCCAAGCAAAACAAATCCACAAAAAAAGGCAAAATAGAAAACCCAAACAAACCCCAAACTATTGTAGGTTCTAACACCAAAACTGAAGGATTTATTTCCCCCAATTTTGAGGGGATGAAAATAGGTGTTTTTTAACAAGAATTTGAGGGCTTTTCACCAAAATTGAAAGAATTTTCCAGAACTGGAAGGATTTACATGAAATTAGGTGGGTTTTAACCAGAAATGGAAGGGCTTTTACACAAACTTGAAGGGTGGTTTTCCCCAAAATTGGATTATTTATTTATTTATTAATTTTTCCAGATTAGAGGTTTTGGGGTTTTTTTTCCTCCAAAGTGGACGTTTGTGTTTGGTTTTGGTTTATTCCCCCCAAATAGGAGTTTGTTTGTTGTCCCCCCCCAAAGTTGTTTGTTTTTGCCCCCAAATTGAAGTTTATTTCCCCTCCCACTCCCTCTTAAATTGCTGATTGGTTTTTTTTTCCCCCTCCAAATTGCGGTTTTAGAACTAGAATTGGAGGGGGTTTAAGCAAAACTGGGGCATTTTAACTGAAATTGGAAAGTTCTTTAACTGAAATATGCAAATCTGGTATAAAAGTCCCTGTTTTTTTCATCAACATTTAAAGTGTTTTTCTACCAAACTTTGAGGGTTTGTTTGGTTTTTGTTTTTTTTTTTTTTAACCAAAAGTTTGCTCCCTTTTAACCAAAATTTCAGGGTTTGTTTGCTTGCTTGTTTGTTTTTAACCCCAGATGGAATAATTTATTTTCTTTGATTTTGGTTCGGTTTTACACCAAAGTCGTGGTCACTGGGAGATACTATGGTCGGGGTAAGGGCCGTTACTGGGTGTAGGGGGGCTGTGCTGGGAGCAGGATGCTGGGCATACTGGAGAGCACTGGGAGCTCCTGGAGTGCACTGGGCGATAGTGGGTAGCACTGACAGCTTATTGGAGTGTGTACCAGGGGATAGTGGGGTTACTGGAGCCACTGGGAAGGGGGCACGGAGGAGCAGCGGGAACCACTGCTTGGTACCACAGGCTACTGGAGGTGTACTGGCAGCAGTGGGAACAGCCGCTGAGGGAGGCGGGGCCGCCGCGCCTCCCGTGGTGCTTCGCGGCTGTTCCACCACATCTCCCATCGTCCTCTGCGGCCAACCCACTCCATTTGCCATGATGCTTCGCTTACTTCCTGCCACACTTCCCGGCGTCCCTTGCGTGCAGACGCGGGACAGGCTGAGAGGGGGCGGGATCATCTAGCCACTTTGACCAATAGAAACGGCACTGTCCCGCCTTTCCCTACGCGGGTTGGATGGGAGCGACGAAGCAGTGGCCAATGGAAATGGCTGCGGGGCGGGGCCAGAACTCTCGGCGGGTTCAGCGACGGCGGCGGGGAAATGAGCGCGGAACGGGCGCGGGAGATCCGCCGTAAGTAGGGGCCTGCACCGGGCCTGCGGGACCCTCGGAGCCTTCCCGCCCCACTTCGACCTGGACACTCCCAGAGAACCCCCGGTCCAGGCCTTCCTGGGGCTTCCGATTTCCCCTCCTGTCGCCGCTAGTCCCTTCTCTGTGGCTTGAACCCTTTCACTGGCCTCTCCAATCCCGTGTCTCTCAAGCCCCCTAAAACCCTGACGGGTTGAGAAGGCCACAGAAACACCCCGCCAGGCTCGGGCCAGGCTGCTTTGGAGGGGCCCCCACCATTTTGAGGTCCCCCTTTCCCAGTGAGGATCCTCGGGGGGGTATAGAGACACCTCCCGAGGTTCAAAGCCAGGCCAGGCTAGTTCTGGGGGCTCCCTGGAGGGATCCCCACGAGTAGTCGGGCCATTTTGGGGTCCCACTTTCCTGGTGAGGGCACGCTGCAGGATACAGAGAACCCACTAGCTTCAGAGCCAGGCCAAGCTGGTTTGGGGAGTTCCTGGGGTGATCCCCACCAATTTCGGGTCCCCTCTTCCTCCAGCGAGGACACTCAGGATGGGCTACAAGGCCAGGCTCAAAGCCAGGCAGGGTTGGTCTGGGGGCTCCCTGGGGGCATCCCTGTCATTCTGAGGCCATTTTGGGGTCCCCCTTCCCTGCTGAGGACATACTGTGGGGGCTGCAGAGACATCTTCCCAGCCTCAGAGCCAGGCCAGGCTGGTTTGGGGGCTTCCCATCAGCTTGAGGCCATTCTGGGGTACCCTCAGAGTTGTGTGTCCTCCTTCTCATTTATTTTGGGGTCACCCTAAGCTGACCCCTGTTTTTTTTCCCCTCTGTGTGTGTGTCCACTCCTATAATCAGAGCTGCAGAAGGCAAAGGAGAAGGCTCAACGTGGTGGGCACCTGGTAGAAGAAGCAGCACTTTGTAACCAGCTGGGCGAGATTTTGGCGAGCTGTGGTGAGCCCCGACTTCCTCCCCACAACTCGAGGGGGCTCCTCAAAAGATCTAAAAAGCCTTCCCCTCAAATTTCTAACAGCTGCTCACCCCTGCTGTCTGTTTTGTGCCCCCCCCCCCCCCTCCCCAGGTCGTTATGAGGAAGCTCTGGAAGAGCATCGCCAGGAGCTGCGGCTGCTGGAAGGCGCCGGGGATGGGCTGGGCTGCGCCGTGGCTCACCGCAAGATCGGCGAACGCCTGGCCGAGATGGAGAACTATGAGGCTGCACTCAAAGTGGGGGGCACTTCTGGGGTCTGGGAGGAGGAAGGGAAGGGGCCTTAAAGTGGTCTTCAGGAAGGATTTGAAGCTTCTTCTCCTCCATCCTCAACAGCACCAACACCAGCACCTGGAGCTGGCGCGGGGACTGGCAGATGAGACGGAGCAGCAGCGAGCTTGGGCCACCATCGGTAGGACCTACATGTTCATGGCTGAGAGTGATGGCACCGTGGCTCAGGAGGCTTGGAGGAAGGCTGAAAGGGCTTTCCACACCAGTTTGACCATTGTGGAGGAGAAACTGGAAGGTGGGTGAGGTCCCAGAGGAGTGGTGGGGTGTGGGGGAGGTTCCGTCAGGGTTTGGTGCTTGGGGGTTTCTTCTCCTTCATCTCTTTGTGGGTGAAGGTGGAGGCACTTTGGGTGAGTTTGGAGGTGGCAGCAAGATTGGTGGGAGCATTGAGGAGAGGAAAGAGAAGGGGCTGGAGAAAGGAGAAGGAGCTGGAGAAGAAGAAAGGAGAAGGGGCTGGAGAAAGGAGAAGGGGCTGGAGAAAGGAGAAGGAGCTGGAGGAGAAGAAAGGAGAAGGGGCTGGAGAAAGGAGAAGGAGCTGGAGAAAGGAGAAGGAGCTGGAGAAAGGAGAAGGAGCTGGAGAAAGGAGAAGGGGCTGGAGAAAGGAGAAGGGGCTGGAGAAAGGAGAAGGGGCTGGAGAAAGGAGAAGGGGCTGGAGAAAGGAGAAGGAGCTGGAGGAGAAGAAAGGGGAAGGAGCTGGAGGAGAAGAAAGGAGAAGGAGCTGGAGAAAGGAGAAGGAGCTGGAGGAGAAGAAAGGAGAAGGGGCTGGAGAAAGGAGAAGGAGCTGGAGGAGAAGAAAGGAGAAGGGCTGGAGAAAGGAGAAGGAGCTGGAGGAGAAGAAAGGAGAAGGGGCTGGAGAAAGGAGAAGGAGCTGGAGGAGAAGAAAGGAGAAGGGGCTGGAGAAGGAGAAGGAGCTGGAGGAGAAGAAAGGAGAAGGGCTGGAGAAAGGAGAAGGAGCTGGAGGAGAAGAAAGGAGAAGGGGCTGGAGAAAGGAGAAGGAGCTGGAGGAGAAGAAAGGAGAAGGGGCTGGAGAAAGGAGAAGGAGCTGGAGGAGAAGAAAGGAGAAGGGGCTGGAGAAAGGAGAAGGAGCTGGAGGAGAAGAAAGGAGAAGGGGCTGGAGAAAGGAGAAGGAGCTGGAGGAGAAGAAAGGAGAAGGGCTGGAGAAAGGAGAAGGAGCTGGAGGAGAAGAAAGGAGAAGGGGCTGGAGAAAGGAGAAGGAGCTGGAGGAGAAGAAAGGAGAAGGGGCTGGAGAGAAGGAGAAGGAGCTGGAGGAGAAGAAAGGAGAAGGGCTGGAGAAAGGAGAAGGAGCTGGAGGAGAAGAAAGGAGAAGGGCTGGAGAGAAGGAGAAGGAGCTGGAGGAGAGAAGGAGAAGGGCTGGAGAAAGGAGAAGGAGCTGGAGGAGAAGGAGAAGGGAGGAGAAGGAGAAGGAGCTGGAGGAGAAGAAAGGAGAAGGGGCTGGAGAAAGGAGAAGGAGCTGGAGGAGAAGAAAGGAGAAGGGGCTGGAGAAAGGAGAAGGAGCTGGAGAGAGAAGGAGAAGGGGCTGGAGGAAAGGAGAAGGAGCTGGAGGAGAAGAAGGAGAAGGGCTGGAGAAGGAGAAGGAGCTGGAGGAGAAGAAAGGAGAAGGGCTGGAGAAAGGAGAAGGAGCTGGAGGAGAAGAAAGGAGAAGGGCTGGAGAGAAGGAGAAGGAGTGGAGGAGAAGAAGGAGAAGGGGAGGAGAAAGGAGAAGGAGCTGGAGGAGAAGAAAGGAGAAGGGGCTGGAGAAGGAGAAGGAGCTGGAGGAGAAGAAAGGAGAAGGGGCTGGAGAAGAGGAGAAGGAGCTGGAGGAGAAGAAAGGAGAAGGGGCTGGAGAGAGAAGGAGGGAGGAGAAGAAAGGAGAAGGGGCTGGAGGAGAAGAAAGGAGAAGGAGCTGGAGGAGAGAAAGGAGAAGGAGCTGGAGGAGAAGAAAGGAGAAGGGCTGGAGGAGAAGAAAGGAGAAGGAGCTGGAGGAGAAGAAAGGAGAAGGGGAGGAGAGAAGGAGAAGGAGCTGGAGGAGAAGAAAGGAGAAGGGGCTGGAGGAGAAGAAAGGAGAAGGAGCTGGAGGAGAAGAAAGGAGAAGGGCTGGAGGAGAAGAAAGGAGAAGGGCTGGAGGAGAAGAAAGGAGAAGGGGCTGGAGGAGAAGAAGGAGAAGGGCTGGAGGAGAAGAAAGGAGAAGGGCTGGAGGAGAAGAAGGAGAAGGGCTGGAGGAGAGAAAGGAGAAGGGCTGGAGGAGAAGAAAGGAGAAGGGGCTGGAGGAGAAGAAAGGAGAAGGGGCTGGAGGAGAAGAAAGGAGAAGGGGCTGGAGGAGAAGAAAGGAGAAGGGCTGGAGGAGAAGAAAGGAGAAGGGGCTGGAGGAGAAGAAGGAGAAGGGGCTGGAGGAGAAGAAAGGAGAAGGGGCTGGAGGAGAAGAAAGGAGAAGGGGCTGGAGGAGAAGAAAGGAGAAGGGCTGGAGGAGAAGAAAGGAGAAGGGGCTGGAGCAGAAGAAAGGAGAAGGGGCTGGAGTAAGGAGAAGGAGCTGGAGGAGAAGAAAGGAGAAGGAGCTGGAGGAGAAGAAAGGAGAAGGGGCTGGAGGAGAAGAAAGGAGAAGGGGCTGGAGGAGAAGAAAGGAGAAGGAGCTGGAGGAGAAGAAAGGAGAAGGGGCTGGAGGAGAAGAAAGGAGAAGGGGCTGGAGGAGAAGAAAGGAGGAGCTGGAGAAAGGAGAAGGAGCTGGAGGAGAAGAAAGGAGAAGGGGCTGGAGGAGAAGAAAGGAGGAGCTGGAGAAAGGAGAAGGGGCTGGAGGAGAAGAAAGGAGAAGGGGCTGGAGGAGAAGAAAGGAGAAGGGGCTGGAGGAGAAGAAAGGAGAAGGGGCTGGAGGAGAAGAAAGGAGAAGGGGCTGGAGGAGAAGAAAGGAGAAGGGGCTGGAGGAGAAGAAAGGAGAAGGGCTGGAGGAGAAGAAAGGAGAAGGGGCTGGAGGAGAGAAAGGAGAAGGGGCTGGAGGAGAAGAAAGGAGAAGGGCTGGAGGAGAAGAAGGAGAAGGGCTGGAGGAGAAGAAAGGAGAAGGGGCTGGAGGAGAAGAAAGGAGAAGGAGCTGGAGGAGAAGAAAGGAGAAGGGGCTGGAGGAGAAGGAGAAGGAGCTGGAGGAGAAGAAAGGAGAAGGGCTGGAGGAGAAGAAAGGAGAAGGGGCTGGAGAAAGGGAAGGGCTGGAGGAGAAGAAGGAGAAGGAGCTGGAGAAGGAGAAGGAGCTGGAGGAGAAGAAAGGAGAAGGGGCTGGAGAAAGGAGAAGGAGCTGGAGGAGAAGAAAGGAGAAGGGGCTGGAGAAAGGAGAAGGAGCTGGAGGAGAAGAAAGGAGAAGGGGCTGGAGAAAGGAGAAGGAGCTGGAGGAGAAGAAAGGAGAAGGGGCTGGAGAAAGGAGAAGGAGCTGGAGGAGAAGAAAGGAGAAGGGGCTGGAGAAAGGAGAAGGAGCTGGAGGAGAAGAAAGGAGAAGGGCTGGAGAAAGGAGAAGGAGCTGGAGGAGAAGAAAGGAGAAGGGGCTGGAGAAAGGAGAAGGAGCTGGAGGAGGAGAAAGGAGAAGGAGCTGGAGGAGAAGAAAGGAGAAGGGGCTGGAGGAGAAGAAAGGAGAAGGAGCTGGAGGAGAAGAAAGGAGAAGGAGCTGGAGAAAGGAGAAGGAGCTGGAGGAGAAGAAAGGAGAAGGGGCTGGAGGAGAAGAAAGGAGAAGGGGCTGGAGAGAAGAAAGGAGAAGGAGCTGGAGGAGAAGAAAGGAGAAGGGCTGGAGGAGAAGAAAGGAGAAGGGGCTGGAGGAGAAGAAAGGAGAAGGGGCTGGAGGAGAAGAAAGGAGAAGGGCTGGAGGAGAAGAAAGGAGAAGGGGCTGGAGGAGAAGAAAGGAGAAGGGCTGGAGGAGAAGAAAGGAGGAGGGCTGGAGGAGAAGAAAGGAGAAGGGGCTGGAGGAGAAGAAAGGAGAAGGGGCTGGAGGAGAAGAAAGGAGAAGGGCTGGAGGAGAAGAAGGAGAAGGGGCTGGAGGAGAAGAAAGGAGAAGGGGCTGGAGGAGAAGAAAGGAGAAGGGGCTGGAGGAGAAGAAAGGAGAAGGGCTGGAGGAGAAGAAGGAGAAGGGGCTGGAGGAGAAGAAAGGAGAAGGGCTGGAGGAGAAGAAAGGAGAAGGGGCTGGAGGAGAAGAAAGGAGAAGGGGCTGGAGTAAGGAGAAGGGGCTGGAGTAAGGAGAAGGAGCTGGAGGAGAAGAAAGGAGAAGGAGCTGGAGGAGAAGAAAGGAGAAGGAGCTGGAGGAGAAGAAAGGAGAAGGGGCTGGAGGAGAAGAAAGGAGAAGGGGTGGAGAAGGAGAAGGAGCTGGAGGAGAAGAAAGGAGAAGGGGCTGGAGGAGAAGAAAGGAGAAGGGGCTGGAGTAAGGAGAAGGAGCTGGAGGAGAAGAAAGGAGAAGGAGCTGGAGGAGAAGAAGGAGAAGGGGCTGGAGGAGAAGAAAGGAGAAGGGGCTGGAGAAGGAGAAGGAGCTGGAGGAGAAGAAAGGAGAAGGGGCTGGAGGAGAAGAAAGGAGAAGGGGCTGGAGGAGAAGAAAGGAGAAGGGGCTGGAGGAGAAGAAGGAGAAGGGGCTGGAGGAGAAGAAAGGAGAAGGGGCTGGAGGAGAAGAAGGAGAAGGGGCTGGAGGAGAAGAAAGGAGAAGGGGCTGGAGGAGAAGAAAGGAGAAGGGGCTGGAGGAGAGAAAGGAGAAGGGCTGGAGGAGAAGAAAGGAGAAGGGGCTGGAGGAGAAGAAAGGAGAAGGGGTGGAGGAGAAGAAAGGAGAAGGGGCTGGAGGAGAAGAAGGAGAAGGGTGGAGGAGAGAAGGAGAAGGGGAGAAGGAGGCTGGAGGAGAAGAAGGAGAAGGGGTGGAGAAAGGAGAAGGAGCTGGAGGAGAAGAAAGGAGAAGGGGCTGGAGAGAAGGAGAAGGAGCTGGAGGAGAAGAAAGGAGAAGGGCTGGAGGAGAAGAAAGGAGAAGGGGTGGAGGAGAAGAAAGGAGAAGGGGCTGGAGGAGAAGAAAGGAGAAGGGGCTGGAGGAGAAGAAAGGAGAAGGGGCTGGAGGAGAAGGAGAAGGGCTGGAGGAGAAGAAAGGAGAAGGGGCTGGAGGAGAAGAAAGGAGAAGGGCTGGAGGAGAAGAAAGGAGAAGGGGCTGGAGGAGAAGAAAGGAGAAGGGGCTGGAGGAGAAGAAAGGAGAAGGGGCTGGAGAGAAGAAGGAGAAGGGGCTGGAGGAGAAGAAAGGAGAAGGGGCTGGAGGAGAAGAAAGGAGAAGGGGCTGGAGGAGAAGAAAGGAGAAGGGGCTGGAGGAGAAGAAGGAGAAGGGGCTGGAGAAAGGAGAAGGAGCTGGAGGAGAAGAAAGGAGAAGGGGCTGGAGGAGAAGAAAGGAGAAGGGCTGGAGGAGAAGAAAGGAGAAGGAGCTGGAGTAAGGAGAAGGAGCTGGAGGAGAAGAAGGAGAAGGGGCTGGAGGAGAAGAAAGGAGAAGGGGCTGGAGGAGAAGAAAGGAGAAGGGGCTGGAGGAGAAGAAAGGAGAAGGGGCTGGAGGAGAAGAAAGGAGAAGGGGCTGGAGGAGAAGAAAGGAGAAGGGGCTGGAGGAGAAGAAAGGAGAAGGGGCTGGAGGAGAAGAAAGGAGAAGGGGCTGGAGGAGAAGAAAGGAGAAGGGGCTGGAGGAGAAGAAAGGAGAGGGGCTGGAGGAGAAGAAAGGAGAAGGGGCTGGAGGAGAAGAAAGGAGAAGGGGCTGGAGGAGAAGAAAGGAGAAGGGGCTGGAGGAGAAGAAAGGAGAAGGGGCTGGAGAAAGGAGAAGGAGCTGGAGGAGAAGAAAGGAGAAGGAGCTGGAGTAAGGAGAAGGAGCTGGAGGAGAAGAAAGGAGAAGGAGCTGGAGGAGAAGAAAGGAGAAGGGGCTGGAGGAGAAGAAAGGAGAAGGAGCTGGAGGAGAAGAAGGAGAAGGGGCTGGAGGAGAAGAAGGAGAAGGGGCTGGAGGAGAAGAAAGGAGGAGTGGAGAAAGGAGAAGGGGCTGGAGGAGAAGAAAGGAGAAGGGGCTGGAGGAGAAGAAAGGAGAAGGGGTGGAGGAGAAGAAAGGAGGAGTGGAGAAGGAGAAGGAGCTGGAGGAGAAGAAAGGAGAAGGGCTGGAGGAGAAGAAAGGAGAAGGGGCTGGAGGAGAAGAAAGGAGGAGCTGGAGAAGGAGAAGGAGCTGGAGGAGAAGAAAGGAGAAGGGGCTGGAGGAGAAGAAAGGAGGAGCTGGAGAAAGGAGAAGGAGCTGGAGGAGAAGAAAGGAGAAGGGGCTGGAGGAGAAGAAAGGAGAAGGGGCTGGAGGAGAAGAAAGGAGAAGGGGCTGGAGGAGAAGGAGAAGGGCTGGAGGAGAAGAAGGAGAAGGGGCTGGAGGAGAAGAAGGAGAAGGGGCTGGAGGAGAAGAAAGGAGAAGGGGCTGGAGGAGAAGAAAGGAGAAGGGGCTGGAGAAAGGAGAAGGGGCTGGAGAAAGGAGAAGGGGCTGGAGGAGAAGAAAGGAGAAGGGGCTGGAGGAGAAGAAAGGAGAAGGGGCTGGAGGAGAAGAAAGGAGAAGGGGCTGGAGGAGAAGAAAGGAGAAGGAGCTGGAGGAGAAGAAAGGAGAAGGGGCTGGAGGAGAAGAAAGGAGAAGGGGCTGGAGGAGAAGAAAGGAGAAGGGGCTGGAGGAGAAGAAAGGAGAAGGGGCTGGAGGAGAAGAAAGGAGAAGGGGCTGGAGGAGAAGAAAGGAGAAGGGGCTGGAGAGAAGAAAGGAGAAGGGGCTGGAGGAGAAGAAAGGAGAAGGGGCTGGAGGAGAAGAAAGGAGAAGGGGCTGGAGGAGAAGAAAGGAGAAGGGGCTGGAGGAGAAGAAAGGAGAAGGAGCTGGAGGAGAAGAAAGGAGAAGGGGCTGGAGGAGAAGAAAGGAGAAGGGGCTGGAGGAGAAGAAAGGAGAAGGGGCTGGAGGAGAAGAAAGGAGAAGGGGCTGGAGGAGAAGAAAGGAGAAGGGGCTGGAGGAGAAGAAAGGAGAAGGGGCTGGAGCAGAAGAAAGGAGAAGGGGCTGGAGCAGAAGAAAGGAGAAGGGGCTGGAGCAGAAGAAAGGAGAAGGGGCTGGAGGAGAAGAAAGGAGAAGGGGCTGGAGCAGAAGAAAGGAGAAGGGGCTGGAGCAGAAGAAGGAGAAGGGGCTGGAGCAGAAGAAAGGAGAAGGGGCTGGAGCAGAAGAAAGGAGAAGGGGCTGGAGCAGAAGAAAGGAGAAGGGGCTGGAGCAGAAGAAAGGAGAAGGGGCTGGAGGAGAAGAAAGGAGAAGGGGCTGGAGGAGAAGAAAGGAGAAGGGGCTGGAGGAGAAGAAAGGAGAAGGGGCTGGAGGAGAAGAAAGGAGAAGGGGCTGGAGGAGAAGAAAGGAGAAGGGGCTGGAGGAGAAGAAAGGAGAAGGGGCTGGAGGAGAAGAAAGGAGAAGGGGCTGGAGGAGAAGAAAGGAGAAGGGGCTGGAGAAAGGAGAAGGGGCTGGAGGAGAAGAAAGGAGAAGATCAAAGAGGGTCCAGAGAAGACCAAGAAAGTCTGGAGAAGAACTTTCCAAGCCCTGTAGATGTGGTGCTGCACCACAGGTTTGGTGGTGACCTGGCAGCCCTGTTTCAATGGTTGATGGCCTCCAATCTCTTTCTGTGCTCCGTGGCCCTGGTGGAGCAGGAGCTGTCCCAGGGCGGGAGGTGACGGAGATGAGGACCCGGCTGTACCTCAACCTGGGGCTGGTCTATGACAGCCTGAAGGACCCTGCCAAGAGCCACCAGTACATCAGGAAAAGCATCTTCCTGGCTGAGTAAGGACCAGTATGGGGACTGGGCGGGATTGGGAGCCACTGGGGTGGGTGTAAGGAGCTTCTTGGGGGAAGCGGGAAACTGTGGGGACTGGGCTGGATGTAAGGGGGAGACTGGGGGATACTGGGCTGGGTGTAAGGAGGATGCTGGGGGAGACTGGGCTGGATGTAAGGGGGATGCTGGGGCATACTGGGCTGGGTGTAAACTGGTGGAGACTGTGGAAACTGGGAGGCAGCTTTGGTGTAAATTGGTACTGGTGATGGCTTTTAGTGTCAGCCCCATCCCTGAGGTTGGGTTTTGGTGCCGGTTTTGGTGCCGTTTGGCACCGTTGGTGGGATTTGGTGTCGACTCCAGAGCCAAAGTGGGGGTTTGGTGGCACTTTTGGTGCTATTTGGCACCGATAATGGGACCTGCTGCCAGCTCCAGCCCCGAGGCTGGGTTTTGGTGCCGGTTTTGGTGCCGTTTGGCACCGTTGCTGGGACTCGGTGCCAGCTGGCAGCCACCTGGGCTCGCTGTGCAGCCAGGGCCGGCTCACCGAGGATCTTTACCGAGCTTACTTCAACCTGGGCCACATCCAGCTGCGGGAGGGAGACCACTCGGGGGCCCTGCGGTGCCTGGCACGAGCCCGCGACTGTGCCCGGAGGATGAAGGAGAAGGGGCTGGAGAGCGACTGCTGCAGCAGCACTGCCCAGGTGGGTGCTGGGACACCCCCTCCTGGGGCTTTGGGAACCCCCCCAGGGGGTTTGTGTCCCTTGTGGGGGACGCTGGGGGGGGATTTTTGGCTCCCTGGGGGAAGTTCTTAGGGTCCTGCAGGAGCTTGATGGCTCCTGGAGGAGCTTCTTGTGGCTCAGATGGGTGCTGGGGCCTCTCTTCTTGGGGGTTTGGGGACCCTCCCTGGGGGTTTGTACCCCTTGGAGGGCTCTGGGGAGGATTTTTTGAGTACCCTTGAGGAGGTTTTTGGAGTCCTGGGCAGGGTTTGTGGCTCAGGAGAAGCTTCTTGGGGCTCGTGTGGGTGCTGGGACCTCCATTCTTGGGGGTTTGGAGACCCTCCCTGGGGGTTTGTACCACTTGGGAAAAGTCTGGGGGGGATTTTTGGGTCCCTGGGGGAGATTCTTGGGGTTCTGGGGGGGCTTCATGGCTCCTGGAGGAGCTCCTTGGAGCTCAGGTGGGTGCTGAGGACCTACCTTCTTGGGATTTTGGTGCCACCCCTGTGGTTTGGTGGCTCTTCCAGGGTCTGGTGTCCCTCAGGATGTGCTCTGGTGACCTCCCTGTGCCCAGCTCTCCCCTGTTGTCCCCCACAGGTCCTGCTGAGCCTGGGGGACTTTGCAGCAGCCAAGAGGTCTCTGAAGCAAGCCTACCTGCTGGGGCCATCACAGCCCTGGCAGAGGGACCTCCTGCGTGCCAACCTGCGCTATGGTGAGCTGGGGACAGTGGCCCCAGGGCTGGGGTGTTGGCCTGAAGGAGCAGGGAGGAGGCCCCAGGGCTGAGGTAGTGTCACCAAAGGAGGGGTGGTGGGCCAAGGAGCTGCCAAACTGGACTTAGCAGGGTCAAGATGATGTCCCCAGGGGTGTGACGATATTCCCCAGGGTAGGATGGTGTCCCCAGAAACAGGGCCATGTCCCTAAGGATGAGATGGTATCCTCAAGGGAGAGGTGAGGTCCCCAGGGCAAGAGCAGGTCCCCAAGGGTGAGGTGATATCTGCAGGGGTCAGATGATGTCCCTGAGGGTAAGATGAGGTCCCCAAGGGTGAGGTGATATCTGCAGGGGTCAGATGATGTCCCTGAGGGTAAGATGAGGTCCCCAAGGGTGAGGTGATATCTGCAGGGGTCAGATGATGTCCCCAGGGACTAGGTGATGTCCCCAGGGACTAGATGAGGTCCCCAAGGGTGAGGTGATATCTGCAGGGGTCAGGTGTTGTCCCCAGGGACTAGGTGATGTCCCCAGGGACTAGATGAGGTCCCCAAGGGTGAGGTGATATCTGCAGGGGTCAGATGATGTCCTCAGGGCAAAGTGAGGTCCCCAGGGTCTAGATGATGTCCCCAGGGCAAGATGAGGTCCCCAGGGTCAAACTGAGGTCCCGAGGGCCCAAATGAGGTCTCCAGGAGCAGGCCAATGTCCCCAAGGATGAGATGATGTCCCCAGGGTCAAGACGATGTCCCCAAGGCTGGATAACCTCCACCCTGGGTGGGTGTGATGCTCAGGGGACACTGGAATGCCCTCGTCACCTCCTGCCCGTCCCCTCCCTGGCAGCCTCCAAGCTGACACGACTGCAGGAGGGCCTGGAGGAGGCGGTGGCCGGCGGTGACTTGCCGGTGGCTTTGTCACTCTGTGAGCAGCTTGGGGACATCTTCTCCAAGCACGGAGACTACAGCCGAGCCGTGGAGTCCTACCAGAGGCAGGTGGGTCAGGGACAGGGGTGGCTGACCCTGGGAGGGGGATATTGGTTTGGGAGGTCCCCCCAGTAACTGGAGGTCACTGGGGGAACCCAGCTGAGCTTGGCCCAGGAGCTGGGGAGGCCGCCACGGGAAGTGGCTGTCATCCACGTCTCGTTGGCCACCACCTTTGGGGACCTCAAGGACCATGCACGAGCCATCCACCACTACCAGCAGGAGCTGGCCCTGCACCAGGGGGATGCGCTGGAGGTGAGCCTTGAGGGGGTTCTTGGGAGTCACCTTGAGGTTCTGAGGGGATCTTGGGTCTGTACAGAGGTCCTCATGGTCCTTGGCAGGGCTTTTTTCAGGGCTTTGAGGGTCTTCTTGGGTCTCTCGAGGGTTCCCCAGGGCCCCTGGGGGCTTTTGGGGTCCTTGGTGGCCATCTTGAGGTCCTTGATGGTCATCTTGAGGATCTGAGGGGCTCTTGTGTCTTTAGAGGGGTTCTTGTGGTCTTTGGGGGGCTTTTGGGGATCCTTGGTGGTCATCTTGAGGACCTGGGTGGGTCTTCTTGGGTCTTTAGAGGGGTCCTTGGGGGGCTTTTAGGGGTCCTCGGTGATCATTTTGAGGGTCTCATTGAGTCTTTAGAGGGGTTTCCATTGTCCTTGGGGAATTCCTCAGAACCTTAGGGGCTCTTTGGCCTTCTGGAGGGGGTTCATTAGGGCTTGAGAGGGCTCATCTGGGTTCTTGAGGAACTTCAGAGGGTCTTTTGGGGGTCCTTGGGGGAGGTTCTTTGGGTCCTGAGGAGCTCATTTGGGCTGGAGCTTTTTGTGGCCTTGGGGAGCTTCTTGGGGGCTTACTGGGTCCAGGTGGGGGTTTTGGGGTCAGGGGTGTTCTTCTTGGTGCTTTGGGAGAGGTCCTTGGGATTTCGGGGGATTCTTGAGGTTGGGGAGGGGGTGTTGGAAGGGAATTGGGGGGGGGGGGGTTGTCTGTGGCTCCCTCAAGACCCTAACCCTGACACCCCCCAATCTGGGCACCCCAGGAAGGGAAGACCTGGCTGAACATGGCTCTTGCCATGGAGGAGGCTGGGGAGCCCCCTCCCCAAATCCAGAGCTGCCTCCAGACTGCCCTGGAGCGAGCCCAGGTGGCAGGAGACCCCCGGGTGCAGGTGAGGACCCCCCAAGGATCCCCCATGTTGGCTGGGGGGGCACCTTCCTCCTCTTGCCTCTCCTTTTCCCCTTCCATTTCCCCCTCTTCACTCTCTCCCCCTTCCCTTTCTCTTTACTTTCTCCCCTTTCCCCTCCCTCTCCCCTTTCCCCTCCCTCTCCCCTTTCCCCTCCCTCTCCCCTTTCCCCTCCCTCTCTCCCCCTTTCCCCTCCCCTCCCCTTCCTCTCTCTCCCCTTCCCCTTCCTCTCCTCTCCCCTTTTCCCCTTCCTCTCCTCTCCCCTTTCCCCTTCCTCTCCTCTCCCCTTTCCCCTTCCTCTCCTCTCCCCTTTCCCCTTCCTCTCCTCTTTCCCCTTCCTCTCCTCTCCCCTTCCCCTTCCTTCTCCCTTCCTCTCCTCTCCCCTTCCCCTTCCTCTCCTCTCCCCTTCCCCCTTCCTCTCCTCTCCCCTTCCCCCTTCCTCTCCTCTCCCCTTCCCCCTTCCTCTCCTCTCCCTTCCCCCTTCCCCCTCTCCTCCTCTCCTCCCCTTCCCCCTTCCTCTCCTCTCCCCTTCCCCCTTCCTCTCCTCTCCCCTTCCCCCTTCCTCTCCTCTCCCCTTCCCCCTTCCTCTCCTCTCCCCTTCCCCTCTCCTCTCCCCTCTCCCCTTCCCCTTCCTCTCCTCTCCCCTCTCCCCTCCCTCTCCCCCTTCCTCTCCTCTCCCCTCTCCCCTCCCTCTCCCCCTTCCTCTCCTCTCCCCTCTCCCCTCCCTCTCCCCTCTCCCCTCCCTCATTCTCCTCCCTCTCCCTGACCCCAGCGCCAGGCCCTGCGCCAGCTCCATGCTCTCCAGCTGCGGCTGGGGGAGGCTGAGGCTGCTGCAGCCACCCTGGGGCAGCTGGGGGGGCTTGGGGGAGCCCCCCAGGAGGAAGAGGAAGAACTGGAGAGCAGCCAGGCGCAGGAGGAGGATGAGGAGAGTGAGCTGGAGCTGTCTGAGAGTGGTGAGAGGCTGGGAGGGCCGGGCAGGGTCCTTATTTGGGGCTTTTTGTCACCCCTTTTGCAGGGGGGGACATCATTTGGATTGTTTTGTCCTCATATTTTGTTTCTTTTTCCCCCACTTTTGGCTTTGGCTGTTTCCTAGTTTGGGACTTTTTCCTCTTTTTTTTTTTTCTCTTTAAATTTTCCTTATATTGGGTTTTCTGTCCTCATTTTGTGGTTTTTCTTTTTTTTTGTTTTTTTTTTCTTTTCATCATTTTGGGACTTTTTTCCTCATTTTCTTTAATTTCTTTTTTTTTTCTTTTTTTTGTCCCTCCCTCATTTTGTGTTGGTTTGGTTCTTTTCCTTACTTTAGGACTTTTTTTTCCTCATTTTTTTTCTCCCTACTTCCCC